>NC_091161.1:27238285-27383285 GCF_040958095.1 Procambarus clarkii | reverse complement strand
AGAGAGAGAGATATAGCGAACGTGTGTGCGCGTGGGATGGGGTAAAGAGGAGGTGAGGTGTTCAGCTTACTGCAGGTAAGAGAGGTGGAAGAGAAGGGGTAAGAGAGGGGGGTGGATTATGAGAAGTTTTATCTCCTTTCCACGAAAGGTGTTAATTCCTTCTAGCCTGTGTGTGCGTGTGTGTGCGTACGTGGGCTTGAGTGCGTGCGTGCATGTGCGTGTCACTAGTTCCCGTAAGCGGTAACTTCTACCCAGAATGAGCCACACCGAGATTTTAAATATATATACTATCCTGACCAAGGATTTGATAATATTTTACCTCACACTGTACACCTGATTACTTGACCAGAGAGGGGGTACACACCAGACTGTTTCACGCTCACACAACTAGATGAGTAATGATGATGTATGGTTGACGATAGTGCTCCGTCGTCGCCTTTCCACTTGGTGATTCTCTAAGTGCTAGTAGATTGACGATGTCGATTCTTTTCTACACAAATCTCTGGAGTCACAGTCGCCACCCAACAAACACAGTCAGCAGTTCCACGGCGGGCCGTCCCCACCTGGCCGTCAGGTCAGGTCAGGTCACTACGCGGTCCTCCACACTGCATGCACCGGTGATTCCACTAGCTACACTTTGGTTTTGTTGCACTATCGCTAGCAATATGACTATGCTATGTAGCACCCTACTAGCTACACACTGTGAGAGGCCAAATACTATGATCTAGCCTCAATAATCCTTCAATGTCCCGAGAAATTGACGAATTTCCGCGGACCTCGCTAATCGCGTGTCTCTCCTACCGTCGCTGGCCTACTACTGGTGTGTGTGTGTGTGTACTCACCTATTTGTACTCACCTATTTGTGCTTGCAGGATCGAGCATTGACTCTTGGATCTCGCCTTTCTAGCTATCGGTTGTTTACAGCAATGACTCCTGTCCCATTTCCCTATCATACCTAGTTTTAAAAGTATGAATAGTATTTGCTTCCACAACCTGTTCCCCAAGTGCATTCCATTTTTCCACTACTCTCACGCTAAAAGAAAACTTCCTAACATCTGTGACTCATCTGAGTTTCCAGTTTCCACCCATGTCCCCTCGTTCTGTTATTATTTCGTGTGAACATTTCATCTATTTCCACTTTGTCAATTCCCCTGAGTATTTTATATGTCCCTATCATATCTCCTCTCTCCCTTCTTTTCTCTAGTGTCGTAAGGTTCAGTTCCTTCAGCCGCTCTTCATATCCCATCCCTCGTAACTCTGGGACAAGCCTCGTCGCAAACCTCTGAACCTTCTCCAGTTTCTTTGTGTTTCTTCAGGTGGGGGCTCCATGATGGCGCGGCATACTCTAAGACGGGTCTCACGTAGGCAGTGTAAAGCGCCCTAAAAGCCTCCTCATTTAGGTTTCTGAATGAAGTTCTAATTTTCGCCAGTGTAGAGTACGCTGCTGTCGTTATCCTATTTATATGTGCCTCAGGAGTTAGATTAGGTGTCACATCCACTCCCAGGTCTCTTTCTCGAATCGTTACAGGTAGGCTGTTCCCCTTCATTGTGTACTGTCCCTTTGGTCTCCTGTCACCTGATCCCATTTCCATAACTTTACATTTACTGGTGTTAAACTCCAGTAGCCATTTCCCTGACCATCTCTGCAGCCTGTTTAAGTCCTCTTGGAGGATCCTACAATCCTCGTCTGTCACAACTCTTCTCATTAATTTTGTGTGGGTGTGTACTCGCCTAGTTGTACTCGCCTAGTTGTGCTTGCAGGAGTTGAGCTCTGGCTCTTAGGTCCCGCCTCTCAACCGTCAATCAACAGGTGAACAGGTTCCTGAGCCTACTGGGCTCTTATCATATCTACACTTGAAACTGTGTATGGAGTCAGCCTCTACTACATCACTTCCTAATGCATTCCATTTGTCAACCACTCTGACACTAAAAAAGTTCTTTCTAATATCTCTGTGGCTCATTTGGGCACTCAGTTTCCACCTGTGTCCCCAAGTGCGTGTGCCCCTTGTGTTAAATAACCTGTCTTTATCTACCCTGTCGATTCCCTTGAGAATCTTGAATGTGGTGATCATGTCCCTTCAAACTCTTCTGTCTTGCAACGAAGTGAGGTTAAATTCCCGTAGTCTCTCCTCGTAGCTCATAGCTCGTAGCTCGGGTACTAGTCTGGTGGCAATCCTTTGAACCTTTTCCAGTTTAGTCTTATGCTTGACTAGATATGGACTCCATGCTGGAGCCGCATACTCCAGGATTGGTCTGACATATGTGGTATATAATGTTCTGAAAGATTCCTTACACAAGGTTTTTAAGGCCGTTCTTATGTTAGCCAACCTGGCATATGCCGCTGATGTTATCCTCTTGATATGAGCTTCAGGGGAACAGGTCTGGCGTGATATCAACCCCTAGGTCTTTCTTTCTCTCTCTCTCTCTCTCTCTCTCTCTGACTCCTGAAGTATTTCGTCTCCCAAATGATACAAGGTATCTGGTCTCCTGTTTCCTACCCCTATCTTTGTTACATTACATTTGCTTGGGTTAAACTCTAACAACCATTTGTTCGACCATTCCTGCAGCTTGTCTAAGAATGTTTGGAAAGTGGGGCTACGAGCCTTCCCTAGGGAGAGGTGTATATGTAGTTGATATGATTGAGGAAAAAATAGGTCTTGAATCGGTAAATTAGACAACCTAAAATTAAAAAGGCTGGGTCCAAGAGCAAAGAGTTAGATCCTACAGCCACACAGTAAATACATACACACAGGATGCTGAACACCGTAACCGGTGGCTGTACCTGGCCCCTGGCCTAAACCCCAACATAAGTTACAGAAGGCGTTATGGAGCTTCCAAGCTACTAGGTGGGTGTGGTAGTGGGTTTAATGTCCTGTAGTGAAGCATGTGCTTTTAATACATACTCACACTTGCTCATACTTCACATTAATAGAAATAAACTCTATTAATATTGTTGAAGTGACTTTACCTGTGAATTATTTGCATGTGAGGCGGCCTCATGTCAGGTGAGGTGAATGACGTCACAGGTAGTTGACCCATCAGGCCAAGCTAGTCAAGAGGCGCGGCGGGCAGTGTGGCGCGGGCCGGCGTGGGGAGAGGTGCTGCTCAGCGCCCGCCTCATTGGTTTTACTAAATTAGTCACCTGGACAGTCCTGTGCATGAGGTTACCTGCGCCAGACTTACAGGCAAGTTACTGATTACTGACTAGATGATTAGCTATTTTATCACATTGTATTATTGAGAAGAATAGTCTATATTTGCTCAGATTATAAATAAGGATAGTTACAAAGATGTTAATTTAATTATTTTAAATAAAGCTTTATCCAAGGTTTACTCATTTGTAAATATAATCATATTGAATAATATACCTTTGGCTATTAGTAGAGAATTTTACCTACCTTAAGACTTTTGGTAAAGCTTATTAAAATAAAATAAACTTCTAAAACGACTGATGAGAGATTAACGGTTCCATAACAGCCGCTTGTTTACGAAATTTATATAGTTAAATTCTGACAATTATAAAGTATTTCTTGTGAACTATCAGACTTCAATCCTTGCAATACAGAGCAAAGACTTTTAACCTATCAACCGTCAAATACACCCCCCCCCCAATGAAACTAACCATCCTGAGTCAGTGTCGTCCACGCTGCAGCCAACCCCAGAGACGCCTTAATTAACATTAACGTCCTGTGTAACCAAGTACTATATTTTGTCGAATATAAGTAAATATTATTGTATATTTATATTGTACATAGGTCTGATAGTTGAAGGAAATTATAGCACACGAGTGTATTCCAACCTGTCTCCCTCGCCTAATAAATAATAATGTATAATAGTTCACGTATCAAAAACCATTTTAAATATTTCTTGTGTTAAAATGTATGAACTGTTGTGGGTCAGTGCACGAGCGAGTATAGACCGAGGACTCGTTAAATGTGAAGCGTTTTTCACGTTAATGTTTGGCTGCCGGGTTAACGACCACTTGGCCGTTGTGTTATGAACGGGCTGTGTCATCTGAGGTTGGCTTTTGCCATTCCGTGGTAAGTCGGCACTTTAGTTCATCCAATGTCTGACCTGATCGATTGTCTAGCGGGATATTTCTTAAACTTTACATAGAGATGAGTTCAATTTAGTATTTATGGGTATTTAATATAATGTGTAATTTCAGGTATGTACGAGGGTTCATCAGTACAACGGCACTGCAGGTATGGTCAACCAGACCCAAGAAATTGGTCTCGTACCACGGCACAGCAGGTATGGAAGATTAAAATTATTTAGAAAAACCTCTCTCGGATTGCAGTTGTTCATTATGTAGCGCATATATATATTCCCACATAAGTACAATAGGTGAAGGAAACACGTTTAATAATTGTGATAGTTTATACCTTGAAGCGGTGATCTTCTAATAGGTATGTTGTAAAGTACTCTATGCATTAACCACTTGAGTGGTAAACCATTCTTCTGGCCCGTAATTTGAACATTTAGTGGTGTAACATGAGGTTAATGGCGAATCCCTTCACCAGCAGGCCAGCATCCCCAGGGAGGAATATAACTGAAATCTCCAACAAACTCACCCCATGATCATTCCCCCCCCCCCCCCACCCCACTAGTAGAGATGGTCCCCAGACTAAGCCCCCCCCCCCCACCAGCTCCCCGACCCCAAGCCCCTATGTTAACCCTCATGCCCTCCTTCCCTAACTCATTCCCCACTCCAGGCCCACCCCGTTCCCACACCCCATGTCCTCCCCCAGTATCCCCCCCCCTACCCCCGAAGCCCTCCCTCCTACAATCTCCCCCCCCCCCTTTCCTCCATCCCTGCTGCTCCACCCCAGACTCCCCTTTCCTCCCAAACCCTGACCTCTCCCCCAACCTTTCACATGCCCTTTCTCCTCCCCCATCCCAAGGCCAACCCAGACCCTCCTAGCTTCCCCATTCAGTATCCCCCCAGCCCCTTTTCCACCCCAGATCCCCCAGGTCCACATTCCTAGGCCCTCCCACCCCCGGACACCCCTTGCCCCCCAATTCCAGTGAAACCAACAGAAAATGAGGATGGAAGGAAGTCAGTTTCAAGGTAATGTACTCGAACATAGTTGGGATTACAAGCATGGCAAGTGAGCTTAGGGGATAGGGCACAAGGGAACCCGGATGTAATTGGGCTCACAGAAACAAAACTCAGGAATTATAACGGATGTGGTGTTTCCCCAGGAATACACTGTAATAAGGAGAGGGAGGGAAGGAAGGAGAGAAGGTGGAGTGGCCCCTACTGATAATAAAGGAGTGGAGTTTCAAGGAGATGGTTATTCCAGGCTGTGAGGGGTTCAGAAACTACATAGCAGGTACCATGACGATAGGAGGTCCAAGAGTAGTTATAGCAGTGATATATAACCCTCCACCAAACGACAGAAGACCACAAACCGGAGTATGACAAACATGGCAGTCAACACCATAATTGCAAGAGAAGCCACTGCTGCCTGTAAAAATATATCCCATCTGCTCCTCATGGGGGGGACAATCACGGAAGAATAGACTGGGAAAACAAGGAACTGCATGGAGGTGAGGAAACATGGAGAGCTAAACTGCTGGAAGTGACAAGAAACTTTTGGCCAGCATGTCGGGGGACCCACAAGAATGAGAAGAAATGATCAACCAGCAAGACTCGATCTAGTCTTCACTCTAAATGACTCTAATGAAAGGGAAACTAGGTTTCGAAGCCGCTGAGAGAATGAGTGTACTGATGTTTGAGTATTTGGTCAAAGAAGGGTTATTGTACACAAGGGCGTGCCCAGAAAACAAAAGGCCGGCATTCCGAAAGGGAAACTATGATGAGATAAGAAAATTCCTAACATATAACTTGAAGCAAAGTTCGGAGGAAAGACGGCTCAAGGCATGACGGACTACATCACACAGAAGTGAAAGGAGGCCAGACAAGTTCGTCCCAGTCCAAAAGAGAACAAAAATTTAGTCCAGATGAGAATCCCATGGTTTAATCAGAGATGTAAGCTAACAAAGTGCAAGAGCATGGAGAAACTGTTGAAATAAAAACACTAGAGAGCAGAGAAAGTGTGCCAGGAATGAATGTTAGGGTGTGAAGAGAGGCAGAAAGGCAATATGAAAATGACATTGCAAGCAAAGCAAAAACTCAACCTAAATTACTGCACAGCCACATCAGGAGGTAAACGGTGAAGGAACAGGTAATGAAACTGAGGATGGGGGCAGATAGATTAACTACTAACGACAAGGAAGTGTGTGAGCAACTCGATTAAAAATTCCAGAAGTACTTCACATTAGAGCGATGAGTCCCAGAGGTAAGAGAAGGAATAGATAATCAGGCACTTCTAGAGGACCGTTGGAATACTAGTGGGGCGGTGAGGTAGCTTTTGGTAAAGTTGAATGTGACAAAGGCTATAGGCCCAGATGGAATCTCACCATGGATACTAAAAGAGCAGATGCACTGTGCCGGCCACTCTACATAGTGTATAACAAATCATTTAACAGGGAAGCTGCCAAAAATTGACTGCTAATGTAGTTCCTATATACAAAGAGGGATAGGCAGGAAGCACTAAACTACAGGCCAGTGTCCCTAACTTGCATCCCATGCAAGTTGATGGAAAAGATTAGCGAAAAAAAAGCTAGTGGAACATCTGGAGCGAAAGAACTTTGAAACACATCAGTAGCATGGGTTCAGGGATGGCAAATCATGCCTCAAAGGATTAATTGAATTCTACGACCAGGCAACAGAAATCAGGCAAGGAAGAGAGGGGGTGAGTAGGCTGCGTATTCTTGGATTGCAAAAAAGCCCCTTCATGCAACAGAAGTAAAGAAAGTAAACAGTACCCCACATGACTAGTGCACAAGCTGGAGATGCAGTCAGGAGTGAACGGGAAGGTACTCGATTGGATAAGGGAGTACCTAAGCAACAGAAGACAGTCACAGGGAGGCGCGTGGTCTCAGATTGACGACGTGCCACCAGTGGAGTCCTACAGGGTTCAGTCCTTGGACCTATACTGTTTTTGATATGTAAATGATCTCCGAGAGGAAATAGAATCGTTCCTCTCAATGTTTGCTGATAAAAAAATTGGGGCAGATTAATGTAGGCGTTAGCCAGGGTTGATACGCATGTGTAGTCCCATACCAATTGCTTGCCATTCTTCCAGGGGTTCACTGTGATACCATCCGGGCGACCAATAAGAGCATCATAGTTACCGTGCGTTAGGTAACGGGGCTCTCTTTCAGCTGGGCATCCAGCTGTGGTAAGGCTCCTCTTGATGATGTCGTTAACGTCACTGTGCCTCGAGTGCCATCCCCCTGTGCTTTGGCAGAGTAGGCCATGGTGGCCGTACTTGTCAGCCACCACCTCGCCGCAAATACACCTAAATCTGGTGTGGATTGGAGCAGCAAGGCGAAGGGCCACAGCAATTCGGAGGGCGTGTGGTGTGAGACGCGTGCCAGTTGCCGACATTGGGGTTGCTAACAGGAAATCCCCTGCATGTGGGGCTGCTACTGCTGTGAGGCGAGCAATGTCGTGTTGTGTTGTGTTGTTGCAGCACCCAGGCACTCTGCAGCAACTTGGTCTACAATGGGGCCATCCCAGCTGGATTGCTTGTGGGCTTTTGGGGATGGTGGTTGAGGTGATGGGCTTGCACGAGAGGCCCACTCTGTGGCACAGCGTGTAAAATTGGGATCATGTACACCTGCCAGCTGATGTAAGTGGGCAGGTAGAATTTCCTTCAAGGTCGTCGGATGCTGATAAGGAGGACAGGAAGCCTGGAACAGCGATTATTTATATAATATATATATATATATATATATATATATATATATATATATATATATATATATATATATATATATATATATATATATATATATATAATATATAATGTGTGTGTGTATATGTATGTGTTGAATAGGACCGAAAGGGTAAGATTAATAATTCTAACATGAATATTCTCAACATTTCTAACGTTTTCCTTCATTGTCGAGGGTAATTGAAAAATTAACTCAACAAAATTGATTTTTTACATTTTTATTTTTGGTGTGATGCCTGAAAGCGTTTCGTAAGGGCTTCTTACATTTTCAAAGACTGGTTTAGACACAACATACATCATGCTTATATTCGTTTTGTGTGAGGTGATATAACATAAATGTTTTGGGTGAGGTGGGTATAAAAACATTAGAATGGAAGTAACTAAGAAGGCTTATTGGCCCATACTTCCTCTTGCTGCTGCTATGTTGGTTTGGGGTCTTGAAGTGGGTAGAATATAGTTATGCGTTAATTGGCTGTTGATAGCTGGTGTTGAATTTTAGATGTGTAGTGTCTCACTGATGTCAAGTCTCCTGCTATCGCTGTATGTATCGATGATTTCTCTGTTGCTTGTTAAGATTTATCTGGTGATGGTCTGGTTATGAGAAGAGATTATATGTTCCTTGATGGAGCCCTGTTCGTGCATTGTTAATCGCCTAGAGACGTTGTTGTCTTGCCTATATACTTAGTTATTTGGGGCTTATAGTCCCCAAGTGGGCATGTGAAGGCATAGACGACGTTGGTGTCCTTCAAGGCGTTCTGTTTGGTGTCTGGGGAGTTTTTCACGAGTAGGTTGGCCATTTTTTTGTTTTTGTAGTAAATTGTCAGTTGTATTTTCTGATTTTTGTCTGTAGGAATAATGTTCCATTTAATATTTTTCATGACCCTTTCCTCCATTTTATGAGCTGTCGAAAAGAGGTTCCTGTAAAACAGTCAAATAGGGGATACATGTGTTGTGCTAGTTGACTCTTCTAAGGTTGCATGGAGTTTCATCTTTCTTTTTATGACGTCTTCAGCAGAACTGTTAGAGAAGCCATTGTTGACTTGGCCTTACCCTACAGAGTTCATCAACTTGCTTCCATCCTGAGTTGTGACTGAGAGCCCGGTTGACGTAAGCATTGACAACACTCCTCTTGTACCTGTCTGGGCAGTCACTATTGGCAATGAGACACATTCCTGTTTTTCCTTAATGTAGACTGCAGTGTGGAAGCCTCCGTTCCATTCTGTGACTGTTATATCTAGAAAGGGCAGCTTCCCATCATTCTCCATCTCATAAGTGAAACATAACACAGAATTCTGTTTGAATGTTTGAATGCCTCCTTCAGCTGCTGCAGACATCTGACATCAGGTACCTGCATAAAAATGTCAACATACCTGCAATATATAGTAGGTTTAAAGTCCATGTCAACTAAGATCCTCTGCTTTATGGTACCCATGTTGAAGTTCGCAAAAGACACCTAGGGGAGAACCCATGGCGACCCCAACTACTTGCTAATAGATGTGCCCATCTGGACTCTAGAAGGGCGCCTCTTTAGTGCAGGCAAGGAGTAGCTTTCTTAGTATATTTTGTGATATGTCAGAAGGATCACATGCCGAATCATGATATACTCTGTCCACTATCATCCCGATTGTTTCATCCACAGGAACGTCGGTAAACAGCTACTCTACATCCAAAAAGGCTCTTATACCTGTGGCCCGTGCTCCCGGCCGTAAGTCAATGAATTCCTTTGGAGACTTCAGGCTGAAAGCACAAGGTACATAAGGAATCAACAAGCAGTTGAGTCACTTTGCCAGTCTGAGTGTGGGTGTGGGTATCTAGCTGATGATTGGCCAAAGTGGGTTTCTAGTCTTGTGGGTATTGACATTCTCATACGCATAATGTCAGGGTTCACTCCCTTCCTACTCATGGTTGGGGTCGTCCCACGGGTCTTCGCCCCTTAGTACTAGGCGCCACTGCCTGCCCTGGGGAACCCCAGTCAACTAAGGGCTGGCTTTTTATATACCCCTAGCGAGTGGAGAGGTTCAAGTCTACCTGTGACACACCTGAATCTGCCCATCCTAACACTGGGAGGCTCTCTTAGATATCTGGTCTGCTCAGGTCGTCAGCTGGGTGTTTATACTAGTGTCCCAGCAACACGTCAGTGGTCTCATTAGTTATGTTAATTTAAGGATGTAATCTCATGTGAAGTGCAAGGGGACGTACATGGTTTCACTCAAAATAGCCCTAGAGAATGGAGTCTCACTCAAACACATAGGTAAGATTAAAAATTTACTGAAGAAAAATTTGTATATGTATAGAGAAATAATCGGGTGGATATTTGCAATGGCGGCAACCTTCTCTCGTCGCGTCTCTGGCAACACGGTCAGCTGACTGGGTCCACATGTCAGGTGGCGGGCACACACCTCATTCCTCTGGCAACACGATCAGTTGGCAGCCCCAACTGTCTGCCAACTGCCCCAACGGCGGGGACACGCCTTTGGCAACACTATCAGCTGGACGATTCAAAATTCGTTTCTGGCTTCTTGAGAACCAGCTACTATTCCCAGATACACTAACGTCACCGCATCTACGTACTTATGTTCCATCATCAATTTACGCCTACATGAGCTCCTTGGCTCCTAGCCTAACACTATAACATAAACAGTAAATGGTAACAAGAAATGCTCACGATATATTAAATATCCTAGCTCACCTAGATCAAAGGGGTAAAGGGAGGGATAACTATCTACCTTACTTCATTCCTTTACGAAGCCAACTCTTCCTAGGGCGAGGGATGATGAGGTTCCTGGTCCTGGCTTCTGGTCTTCCGTTGATCAGTTCCCACACAAATTTCCTGCAGTCGTCCTCGTTGTATCGCGTCTTCGCCGTACTCACGCCCAGCAGGTACGGTCCCCCCCCTCTTCCTCCTCCTCACTTGGGGTACTGGAGTCGGGTACCTGCGTCGTCATCTTCCTCTTACTCTCACTGGCGCTGTTGATGCACTTGCAGCCCAGTGGAGGTTCCCCTTGCCTCACTTCTAGCCGATTCGGCCTGGCCGTCGCTACTCGCTTGATATGTAGAACGAGGTCTGCCCGGTCGTCCCCGACGTCTCCAGCCCCACGTCCGTTCCTGCTACAGACTCTTGAATTTAGAGCTCTTGACACACTCTCCCGGCCAATCCTTGCTTCCTGGCACTCCACCGGATGTCTGCAGTATTAAAGCGATGCTTAAATCCACTGGTAGGGGCTTTCTGGCCTCAGGATCTGGAGCTCGCTTGAGCGCGTCCACACTTCTTGGGTGGCTCGTGAAGTACTCTCTCGCCCAGGCGTCAGCCACCCCTGGGGGTCCTCCGCCCCGTGAAGTCACACCGCCCGAGGGCTCTCGTCATTGGTTACTTCCGGCACGTGACCTCACCTGGCCAATCAGGTGCCGGGAGACGTCACGACATTTTGGAGGGAAACAATGGCTCGGGGCAATCTTGTGCCCCAAAAGGGCATAAGCCCCTTGCATAATCATACTTAAATGGCAATTCTACAGCCAGCCTGATAATGCTCCACACTCTCACACGTATGAAAATGTTCCCCTGGGTATCAGAGAACGCTCAGGTTATGGAGATAGGACTCTTTAGGCTGGGTTTGGAGAAATATAGGGGTGGGACACCGTCACAATAACCAGGTTTGCATTCACCAATAACCTTTGGCAGGTGGAGTACGGATTTCTTGGCATTCAGTTTCGATTAATCTGTTTACCTTCGTTTTCAATTCGGCTGTAGTGTCCATCGTTACCCTTTGGAATTTATTTTGGTCGGAGAGTATGAGGTTCATTTTTGCCAGATATGTCTTTTTTAAGAATAGGATATATTGGTGACAGTAGTGTGGAGTAAGCGCCACAGACGATTTTTTTTTCAGGTCAAAAAATCGTGTGTAGCGCTCGGGGGTTTTCAGGTAAATTTAGAAATATCGTGTGTAGCGCTTTAGGGTTTCTTGGTGAATTTGAGCAGTCACAGATTTGGAATTAAGGATTTCTTATGAGTGAGTAATTTCTGAGATTATAGAATTTTGTTAAAAGTTGATGCTGGGGAAAAGTGTGTATAACCCGTGAAGTGATAATTATTGTGAGAGTTATGGGAGGAGCAAAAATTATCGTGTAGGAACGGGAGCGTCTGCATTTTCACTTGTGTCCTGGTCTTTGAACTGACGTGATCAGCTCCTACTTGGAACCTCTGACATAGTAAGAAAATGTCTGGAACTAACGGTGAGTACTTTTTGTTAATGTAATACGTGGTTGGGAGAGGGAAGAGTGTTGCCTTTATTAAAACAGTGACTAGGATTGTAATTACATTTTCACGAGTTCTTTAGGGATTAAGTTAAATTTACTTAAGGTGTATAGGATAATTATAGTCTTGCTTGTGCGTTTAGATACGTACATGGTATTTTATTTTTTTTATAGGGAGTAAGTAAATAGTATGTTTTATACTTTACTCAGGTTTTTTTTGTTTTGTTCCTTTACAGGAGATGAAGGAAGGATTATTGTGAAGGGGGATGTTTTTATAATTACTGTTTTAAAGAAAAGCTATGAGATGATGGACCTGTTGAAGACTATTTTTGCTAGAAGGGGAACGAAAGCGGAGCCATCAGATAACCCGATCTCCCCTACTTCCCCTGAAGTTGATAATGTTGTTGAAGATGTAGGCGCCGCTAATTCTGTTCAGGAACACGGAGATGGGAAAGCGGAACCTAGCCATGATCCCGTTAGTGTTGAAAAATCTTATAGTAGTGATGACGAAGTTGATAAAACTGTAATATTCGCCAAGGGAAAAGCCCCCCTCGTATTTAAAGACACTGAAATAAGGGCAAATAAAACGTCGTCCCCCCAGCCAGGGTGTAGCGGCTGGAGCTCCCCTGATTATATACGAGCGGTAGGGACTAAACCGATAAAAGAAATCTGTAATACTTCACGAGTTGAGGAGTATATTAATTCAGATAGTGATGAAGTACTTTTGTATTTTGGATTCATAAATGTTTTAAAACTCCTAGTAGCAATCCTTTAGAAGCATCGGTAGAGTTTTCTCAATGCGGTCAGCGATGGAGCGATGACCCTGATTTTCAGAATCATCCTAATGAAACACCAGTATATAAGCGAAAAAACAAATTCAGCTGCAAGCGAAAGCTTGATTTTAAGAAGCCACGTATATAAATAGAAATATGTTCTTTTCTTTCCTTATTTGCTATTTTATGATTAATGATAGCTATTTAGTTATTAAATATTGTTTTTCTTTGAAATGTATGTTTAGTTATTACGTAATGTTTTTTCTTTAAATTTAAGCATAATAAAAGTTTAGTAAACTAACTACTCTTTCAATTATTACTTCCATAATGTTTCCTTGGTAGAGTAAACTACTTAATATGTATTTACCCGGAGAGGGTCTTGATCTGTAATATTTATGATCTAAGGCAAAGGAAAATATATTTAAACGGAAATGAAAGTTTTTGATATGAAAAGTGGAACTAGCTATATTTGAGAGAAGTTTTATGTCTCTGAGAATAACTTTGTCTCTGAAAAATAACTTTTATGACTAAAGATGTCTTAAAGAATAACATGATGGAAGGAGGAGTTTCTTTGATGAACGAAGGTGTCTTAGAGAACAACTTTTTGGAGAACGAAGGCGAATTAGAGATCACTTTGATGACTCTGAGAATAACTTTTATGTCTTACATAATAACTTTAGATGCCTCTAAAAATAACTTTGATGAAAGATGATGTCTTAGAATAACTTTGATATCTCTTGGAATAACTTTGTTGACTTTGAGAACAGGTTTGTTGAACAAAGATGTTTTGGAAAGTTTCTCTGAGAATACCTTTGACGACTCTAAGATTATCTTTGAGTTTGAGAACAAGTTCGACGTCTCGAAGATATCTTACAGAACAACTTTGATGACTTTGAGAACAAGTTTGATGTCTCGAAGATATCTTACAGAACAACTTTGATGACTTTGAGAATGACTTCTGAAAACATGAGTAGTAATTGAATGCATCTTTGATGTATTGAAGAGTAACTTTGATGACTGTATTTAACTTTTTGATGGCTCTGAGGATAGTTTCGTTGAACGAGGATGTCTCAGAAGGCTTCTTTGAATAACAAAGGCGACTCTGAGAATAACTTTTTTATGTCTTAGAGAAGAACATTGATGGCTTAGAGAGAATATCTTTGATGAAAGATGATGTCTTAGATTAACTTTGACGTCTCTTGGAATAACTTTGTTGACTTTGAGAAAGTCTTTGAGAACATGAGTAGTATTTTGATAGCTCAGAGAATAACTTTTTGATGACATAGAGAATAACTTTTTATGTCTTAAAGAACATTGATGGCTCAAAGGATGTTTTGAGTGCAACTTTGATGTCTTTGAGTAAGTCCTTGATGTCTCGAAGAGCGTCTTTGACTATATATCTTACTTAACGACATGTAATTTTAGTTAGGAACAATGATGAATATGACTATTTTAGCGAAGTGAAAGGTTACTTTAGTTAAGAACAATGTTGGAAAGAGGCTACACATGACTATTTTAGATAAGAGAAGTGATATTTCAGTTAAGAAAATGACAGGGAAACATGATGAAGTAACTATTTTTTAGTTGACTGATGAATACTTTTAGTTAAGCAAAAAGACAAAATACGATGAGGGAGACAATTTTTGTGCTCCCCAAAGTATAAATGTCAGTTAAGAACAGCGATGAAAGATATCTTTAGTTATTTTTTCTTACTTTGACGAAAACATAATGGTTGTTACGAAATGATGAACAAGACTATTTCTGTTGATTGATGGATAATTTTAGTTATGAAATGAAAATGAAATATGAAGAACATGGTTATTTTCTGATGACTAGGGAATAAGTTTAGTTAAGAACGGTGTTGAATGAGAATAGTCCTGACTATTTTTGGTTGATTGGATAATAAGTTTAGTTGAGAAATGATGAGTGACTATGTTTTAGTTGATTGGAGAAAGATTTTTAGTTAAGAAGTTACAAGAAAGGTTTGTCTTTGTAAATTTGAAAAACAGAATAAAGTGTAGATTTGTTTAAGAACAGGGTTGGTAGAACTATTAAGTTGACTACGAGAATTACTTTGACATAGTTTTGCAAATAAAAACTGGGTTACTAAAATTGTTGAGGGAACTGTATTGCAGTATAATAATATTATTTGACAAAGAACTAGTTAGTGAATGGAAGAAACAAAATGGTTTAAAGAAACAAAGAACATAAAAAATTGAGGTTAAGTAAGGGAATGAACACAGTGAACATAGGGCGAACACAGAAAACATGTAAGAAAAAAGTTGATGAATAGAGTGAACATGTAGGGAATATGAACTTACAGAGAATATGAAGACATGATAAGGAACATAGGGAATACAAAGAATGAACACTGAACATGTGAAGAATAAGCTGAGAACATGAATACTGAGTATAAAAGTTATACAGAGAACATATGATGTACATGAAAACATGACAAAGAACATAGAGAACATACGGGGAAAATGGTAGAAAACATAAAAAATGAGAACACAGCTGAATATAGAGAAAATATGCAAATACAGTATGATTATTGAAGGTTTGGATACGTTGGGGATGAGAATGGTAAGGTGATTACTCTGATAAACAGATAGGCTGGAGAGGGACTTGATCGGATATAATTATGTTCGATGATCTAAGACTGAGGAAATGGAGCTTGGCTAATGTCCAGATTAATTTTACTACTTTAGAAATAAGGTGATCTTAAATCTCACGGTGATTTAGTTGGAAAATAAAGAACTTGTACAAAATGAACTAAGCTGAGGGGACAAGAGTTGAAACTTGATAACTGAACCGGTTTTTATTTACAATGTCTGAAAATGTAGTTGAGTGTTTAAATCTCCAGAAATTTCCAGAGGATTTTTTCAGATAGTAGTGAATTTACAGGAGTGAACTTGGACAGAGGACAGAGGACAAGAGCTAGAGTTCGGTAACTGACTTGATCTTAATTACTGTGACTGGCATACAGAGGTATAAATTTTAGGGAAATTGATGGGTTATTTACAAATAAACGAAAGGGAAGTAAGGTGGGGGATGAGAGCTGGAGCTCAGTAACTGACTTGATCTTATTTACTGGGTCTGACAGTTAGAAGTATGGTGGGTTAAAAATTTATTGAAATAATGGGTTAGTAAACACGATGTGCGAGGGAAGTAATGCGGGGGGGACATGAGCTAAAGTTTGGTAATTGAATCGATTGATTTGAGAAAACTGTTCTGTTTAATGTATGGAACTAGCATTACGAAGTTCATATAGCTGTACGGATTTGTGAAAGAACAATATTAATGATAATGAATAGGGAGAGTAAGGTGTCAGGTAGAGAGACTGGTCTAGATAAGATTGTGACGATAAGATAGCAGCGGCGTTCGGTGGGGGTCGGTGTAGGTGACGCGGGAGTGAGATGCGGGGCGGGTGCGAGGTAGGAACAGGTGTTGAGGTGACGCTAAGATAATGTAAGATTACGGAGATGACCCCACGCTTTGTGAGCTAGGGATGGAGGTAGCGGCTACATGTGTAAACGCTATCTAAAACGGTTATTCTTACAGATGAGGAGTGAATAGGACGGATATTATATATGCGGATTGAGGAGTGAGCTTTTTAGAACTTCAGGATAAAATGAGTAGTTTATTATACACTGAGTAAACTAAAAATTAGATGACTAAATAAAAAAATAAAAAAATGTTTATTACCGCCTAATGTATATATATAAATTATTACGGTGGTGAACGCTGACAATGACTGGTAGATGACAGGGCAGGTAATCAGGTGATGATTTCCTCGGGCAGATAGCCGGGGGCAGGTAGCTGGTGCCAGCTTAGTCTCGGAGGCAGTTTCAGTAATAAAGGTTACATTGAGATGCCTCGGTTGATTTGTGTAAAACTGACTGGTTAATGAAAAAAGGAATAAAACATTACGATGTCAGAAAAATAGGAAGAGAGAATAATATGAAGAGGAGAGAGAGAGAGAGAGAAGGTGGAGGGACGGTCCAGATATTATGGAGAAGATAAGATAAGAGGTAACCTGCATGCGGCGTCTGGCTGCCGGTCTAAAGTAAACACAGGTGGGCCACAGATTGTGAGGTAAGGGGGGGGGGGAGAGGGAGGGGGTGTGAGGTATGAGCAGGAGATGCGGGGGAAGACAGTGAAATGATTCAGATATACAACCCTCTAAAATCTCAGAAATTATTTTCCTCATAAGAAATCCTTAATCCCAAATCTGTGACTGCTCGAATTCACTAAGAAACCCTAAAGCGCTACACACGATATTTGATTTTCTCCCATAAGAACTTTAACAAACTCGTATGAATATTTTCATCATAAGAACTTTTAACAAAATTCTATAATCTCAGAAATTACTCACTCATAAGAAATCCTTAATTCCAAATCTGTGACTGCTCAAATTCACCGAGAAACCCTAAAGCGCTACACACGATATTTCTAAATTTACCTGAAAACCCCCAAGCGCTACACACGATTTTTTGACCTGAAAAAAAAATCGTCTGTGGCGCTTACTCCACACTACTGGTGACTTGTCACTTCTCCTGACGACTATCTACTTATTCTCTCGAAGGTTCTTAGCTGCCTCTTTGAGCTTGCGGAACAGTATGGTGCTTCTGTAATTACCTCGAATCTTTCCTCCTCTTGCAATAAGTTCCGCATGCAAGGTGTCTTTAGTGGTAACCTTCTTTTGCGTCTCGAAGTCAAATTGATCGTCCAATAGGATCTGACTCCACTTTCCGGGCCATCTGTTACGGCCCTCTCGGGATGCAACGGGGTTCTTACTCTGATGTTGTTAGAGGAAGTTGTATCCGACCCCAAGCCAGTAGTGGCTTTCAAGGGATGTGATCCGTGACGCAAGAAACTTAAAAAGGGAAGGGAAAGAAAGTTAAGAACTTAAGACTATAATTGTTACCATCACCAAATAAATAATATATATAAAAGAGTGCACAGGGGGAGGGGTATTAACACTGTACAGGGGAAATACACAATCGTCTTCTGCTGAAGACTCTGGATCCAGACTCTCGGTGCCGAGTCCTCGGTGCTCTTGATCCTCGTGGTCTCTTGACGAATCCTTCGACCAAGCTGAGTCTACCCTGGCCACAGGTCAGCCTAAAACACAGGTCCACTGGGGGCACCGCCGTGGGGGCCGTCAACCACAAGTCCAGCAGGTCTGCTGGCAGGTTCTGGATCAGCCACGCTGGTCAGGCCACTCCACGAACGATACTAGGGTAGCGCCCTAGTCAGGAGCCTCGTGTGATACCACAAATCACTCTCCTGTCCTCAATACCCCAGTGGATAATCGTCTCCAGCAGTCGGTCCCGGGTAATCCTTCTACTACCACTCCACTGGCAGGGTAACACCACAGTGTTCTTCCGGGAGGCGACTCACAGCTGCTACAGTAAGGCACAAGGTATGGAGACGGCTGCCTTGGGTAGACTGACTCAACTTCCAACACAGCGGTCCCAGGTCGACTCTGTAAGCAGACACGTCATCAATAACAGGGACACTAAAACACCTCACTTACAGGCTCAGACACAAACGCCCACCTATCCACTCCATAGATGGCGCTGGTGTCTGAGCACCACCTCACCAGAGGTCAGCAGCGGCTGTGTTGAGCGCTGAACAGGACTGGAAACTGGCCCTCGAGGCCAGTACACGTCGTCCTCACCAGGTGTCGTCGTCCGTTTGGAGGGGGTTTCGGGAGCTGACCCACAGATGGCGCGGTCGTCACTGCTCCGGGCTCGGACGCTGGATCCGGGTTCGTAACACCATCTCACTTGGTCTAGACATAACGTGACAGTTTGTACCCAGATTTAAGAGTGATTTGGTCCTCAGTGAGGCTGATTCCAGCAAGGTTTAAGAAGACATCTCTAGGTCGTGGAATCGCCATTGGACCTCCAAATATTGTCAGTTTCTTGATCCTGGTTTCGGTGCTGTGGCGATGTCGATCTGTAAGTTTGTCGAAGTGTTGTTCGATTCGAGTACGGAGGTCTTCGTCGATGTTGGTGTTTCTCCATTGGTCTGTAGCATGTAGTAGTTGGGCTTTGCTATCTTTGATCTCATTTTCTGTCTTGTGTATATAATTTTGAATCAGATCTTGGCGATAATTTATCATGAAGGCTTGGTTTCTTGCTGCTGGGTCGTGCATTTTAATATTAGTATATTAGACCTTAGGGCAGGACACATTAAGGTAGATAAATTTTCCCTCCCATATTTTCCTTGATAGGCAAGATAGGCCTACTGTTATATTTAGATATTTACTAATGTTTTTCTTGGAATCATAGTGGATTAGGCTGTGGGACAGTACGCATGTTATCTACTGCATGGTGAAAACAGCGAGTGGCCTGAGTCGCCAACCTGCTGGACGACTGGACCTACGCTGAAGGAGTCGGCCCCCCCCCCCCCCCCAGTGAGATTGATTGATAAAGATTAAGCCATCCGAAAGGTGGCACGGGCATGAATATCCCGCAAGTGGTACAATTTTTTGTTCAGTAAATATATTCAGTGGGCTGAGGTCGCATTTAATCGTCAGGCTGTTATCGCGGGGGAGGATACTGCTTGACAGTATTTGAGAGTATCCAGCTGCTGGACACCTTTTTTGACCAAAAGAGTGGCTGTGTTGTTAGCTTCAAGGGTGGTTACTGCAAGACTCGGGGACTCTTAAATCTCTTCTAAGGTCGTTGGGTTGCTTGTCATTCCAGGAGAGTGTGAAGTAGTGGCTTTTCTGTGACAAGCTGAATTCTTGGTGAATCGGACACTTTTGATATCGTTCGCCTTAGGCGTTTCTCTTCTCGTATTGGCATCCTAAGCGATATTTAGCGCCCTCTGATTATTCCGCACGTTTGATGGTGCTACATAGCCTCCGGGTTTGGTGCCTTCTTTTCATAATTACTTACTTTTGGACAGTTGCATGCCAAAATAAGACAATATTGGCACAAATGTTGAATAACTTAAAAGGAAACCTCATTAGACATTGTTAAAAGGAAACATCAATCGTCGTACACTAATGTACGAAGATTGTCGTACATTAGGTAGTGTAAGTATGGTTTTTAAACTGTAATTTTCATTGCAACATGCATGGGAATGTGGGATAAGAATGAGGGGTGGGGGGAAATTGGAGGTGAATTCCAAATGCTTAAAATTGATAAGTACAATAGATTTTCATACAATGTAAGGATTAACAAGAAAAAAATAACTAAGCATTAAGGTTGTTTTGGGAGAAACTTTTAGGGAAGAGTTTCATATTGTCAGTTTCAGTGAACCAAAGAATTTACAGCAGACAAAAATGTAAAGGTTACTTCAAGGAAAGTTTCAAATTGATTTTGTGAAACAATTAAGGTTTACAGTGAGTAGATATGCATGTTGAGGTTAGTGCAAGTATGAACGAACGTTTAGGGGGTGTGAAATACTAAACCTGTTATCAATGAATTCTTTCCCGCTAGTAAGTGCAAAACCCAGTCGTGACTGTCTCCCCTTTCATCAATCAGCTGACAGTCGTGACCGTCTCCCCTTCCATTCATCAGCTGACAGTCGTGACTGTCTCCCCTTTCATCAATCAGCTGACAGTCGTGACCGTCTCCCCTTCCATTCATCAGCTGACAGTCGTGACTGTCTCCCCTTCCATTCATCAGCTGACAGTCGTGACTGTCTCCCCTTCCATTCATCAGCTGACAGTCGTGACTGTCTCCCCTTCCATTCATCAGCTGACAGTCGTGACTGTCTCCCCTTCCATTCATCAGCTGACAGTCGTGACTGTCTCCCCTTCCATTCATCAGCTGACAGTCGTGACTGTCTCCCCTTCCATTCATCAGCTGACAGTCGTGACTGTCTCCCCTTCCATTCATCAGCTGACAGTCGTGACAGTCTCCCCTTCCATTCATCAGCTGACAGTCGTGACAGTCTCCCCTTCCATTCATCAGCTGACAGTCGTGACTGTCTCCCCTTCCATTCATCAGCTGGGAGTCGTGACTGTCTCCCCTTCCATTCATCATCTGACAGTCGTGACCGTCTCCCCTTCCATTCATCAGCTGACAGTCGTGACTGTCTCACCATCCATTCATCAGCTGGCAGTCGTGACTGTCTCCCCTTCCATTCATCAGCTGACAGTCGTGACTGTCTCACCTTCCATTCACCAGGTGACAAATCCTCCCCCCCCCCCGGCTTCTCGCACTATATGCATTTAGTGTAAATGTCTATGCATCACTAACCATCCTTACCTAACCTAAATAGTCCTATTGTACGTAAAAGAGCGAATTAAGTGTGATACAAACACAAAGTATCCCTCAGTGCGCCCTGTTAATTCCATTTCCCTAACAACGATCCATTATCCTGTTAATCCACCATTCACTAACGGTTTATGCCGTTATCCACCACCTACCAGCTGCTCCATCTAGAAGAGATACCTTGATTATATATATGTATATGTATATGTATGTATGTATGTATGTATGTATGTATGTATGTATGTATGCATGCATGCATGTATGTATGTATAAATGAATTATAGAACTAGCGTTAAGAATCGTACATTAACGATTCTACCTAACTGTGATGTTTGTCTTCCAGTGTATTAAAGCACTATGTATTTTGCTGCATATAAAAAAATGTTGAATAAGGTTGAGAAAGGAAATTATATATTTTTTAAATGTTAATAGTATTAAGGATAATCTAGTGTCAATTATACTGTGTTAAATCATAAATCTCCGATGTAGACACGAACACTAGTATTTAAGAATTAGCATTATAATGCGTTCTTGAACTCTCACAATGACAATCTGTAACAACTTAATTAAAAAGGGCCTTGTGCGCACAGGCAACCTATGAGCTGGGCATTCCCAGGCACACGCACCAGACAACCAGGCTCTACATGGTAAAACCACGTAGGCCCTACTGATCTTTCGGGGGTTCCAGGGGCTTCCACTAAAGCCTACAGGGTTCAGTAGAACCCAAGGTTGCAATCCTTTGACCATATCATGGCCTGGTTGTCTGGGGCGTGTTCCTGGGAATGCCCAGCGCATATTTTCGAATGCTTACCACGACTCTCTATTTTCTCAGATACATCAGGTTAGTGTGATTGCTCTGTGTATCAGAGAGGTACGATGTCAATCATACTGGATGGGTACTTAACCCTCTCGAGGGGAACCTTTTCTTAACACTTTGACGTTCCTAACCAACATGGCTTCTCTCTCCCCAATTTTCAACGATTTACAAAGGCTCCAGTCAAGATACTGATATAAACTATATATAACAAAGAGCATTTAATCTCAACAAAGGGTTAAAATATGCGTTGTTAAATAGATATTTCTGCTTTACTTACCGACTCTCCCGAGGACAACTGGCCCAGTGTAGGACACGCTAGGGATGGGTCAGGAAATCTTCGTCGCCAAGATTCGGCCTTCACCTGTTCAGGCACTGACAGCCAAATTTATGTGGACTATGATGCATGGACAAGTCATAGGGAAAGACAATTCAACACACAAACAGTATGTTATTGAAAATCAAATCCACATCCAGGTGTCCATATTTACACAAGATGGTGGCTGTGACCACAGATGGGTGGCCACTGTGGTCAAGCACTTACAGCTGCCCGAGGTTCAGGAACCACCAGGAGGATGATGGTAACGTTTGTACCTGTAGTACTGAGGCTTGAAGCTGCTAGAGATTGCTGGTGGCGAACACAGTCGGGGACACGTGTAAGAATATGGTACTTGGCTGCCCTCGCTACTCTGGTAGACAATCCATGCATAGCATCTGTTGGTCTTAATGTTCTCGTATTAAATATTCTCAGACGAAACATTCTGGGTTCGCGGCAATCTCCAGTGATATGAGGAAAGGGGGATTTCCATAGCTGTTGATATTACATGTTGACTGCATGTGTGTGTCCTCCAGGAGTGCGTGCGGCCAGGAGTGTTCTAGACTCTTTAATAATTGGGAGGGAACAAACATGTTTGGTACCTGTGTGAAGGGCAAGATGTTAATAAAAATATTACAGCCCGTCCTCCAAACAAAGATCCAACAAGTGATTCCATGCACCCGCCAAACCCCCTGTTTATGAATAAAAAGCGGTTTACACACGACTCAACTGCTGACGTTCAAACATATCCGGAACAAGTGTTTCACTGACGAATTTTGTTCGAATCACAACGCTATAAATGCTTCACCCACGTACTACAAATAATCGCCAACAGAACCTAAACGCCTAACCTAACCTAATCTATGCCTATATATGCACAATATGCTAATATATTATAATATTAATTTATACTTGAGAAAATTCCTGTTTTGAATGAACAGCATATTAAAATTTATGAATGCGTCTGTGGGGTCGACCGCTGGATGTAATGGACTTGAGTCGAGGACGGGTTGAAATATTATAATGGCTTGGTCTGTCCATTAAGAATTGAACGTATATATAATAAAAATTACGTTTAGTGAAGCGTCAGGCGAGACGCAGTCGTAACTAAGAACTATAGGCTGTGGAGAAAGCTCATAATGACCTACATTACTAGGATGAGCCGATCACCAGCCATGAGACTCGCCGCCGGCGCCACTGGTACAGCAGGCAGCACACGGGTTTGTTCTCTGAAAACTCCAGATTCTGAGCAACCATCAGCTCAAATCCTCGCCGTTTAGTGGGGGAACAACCCACCAATACCCAGACTCAAAGCTGTTGATGTAACATGTTGACTGTATTCCTGTGTCCGACCGCCAGGAGTGCGTGCTGCAATATTGTTTGGAAGTAACGTTGAAGACTTATTCTGCAGTTCTTGGATAAATACCATTGCAGACTATCTGTTGTACACCTGGCTAGTTTTGCGCACACTGTTACGACAGTGGTCGAGACACCCGGCTCCAAATGATCAATTATTTTCGTTGTGAGGGCTATATCACTGAGCACGTCGTTACCTTGTGAGCAGTGCCAGTGACACACGTTAAAAGGTGTACTGAACTTGACAGGGAAAGTTAGACCAAACTGCTAAACTAGGTTTTAGGTATCAAAGATTCCTCTTGGGAAAATGATTTTACGGCCTCCGTTGAAGGGAAATAAATTTATCCAGACATTTGGAGTGTCTCAGGCATTAGGTAGGAATGTGAATCGGCTCTCACTACGGAGAGACGTCAACGGGAAGTCGAGGAGAAAGAGGAAATGGAAGCAGTTTTCAGACAACGAGGGACAGTTCACCGAGGTACAGCAGGTGAAGAAAACTGCTATTGAGGCTACACCAAGCACTTCTATCAGCAAGAATCCAGAGGTAATGTACTTAGAGAGAACAGTACCAGTCATACACTAGCCAATGTCAGACTGCACATCTTTCCAAATTGCAGATTTAGAATTGCAAAAGTCGAAATATCCTTAATACAGACAGACAACTTTAATACAGCATATGGGATAGTAAAGCCAATGAAAAAGAGCCAACCAGAGCTCAAAAATTCCATCATTAACAACGGGAAAGGAGAAATTATAATGACACAGCCAGACCAAAAGACTGCAAATTACCTAGACACGGTAACATTCTTGCAAGGAAAACCTGAATGCTTCGAAAAGCTGGAGCCTTCCGAAAGACGCATAAAAGTCGCTGTTGGAATATCCAGTCGACTTTCCACTGGATCCAATCCTAGAAAACAGGCAAATCATAAATGCAAAGCGGTGACACGTCAGGTACTGGCGACTCTTATGGGACATGCGCCAAAAAAAATCAATCATGGAAATTAGGAATATATTGACAGACCTTACGTCCCGGAACCCCTGCGCTGTTTCTGGTGTCAGAAATACGGCCACTATCAAACACGCTGCACCAGACAGAAGAGATGAGTGTGCAGCTTGAGGCATCCAACCAAAAACTATACACCCAAGCACAAGGTAAACCTGACCACAACAGCCAAATGTCCAAGTTGAGGAGGAAACATTATGCTTGGAAAACTACCACACGGAAAGGTACAGGCAGCTTAGGTCAGGATAATGACAGACCAGCAGTACATACACAAACATTAACGTCTGGAACACCCGTGTACAGCAACAGAAGAAGCTAACGCTCATAGAACACAATTCATCACACAACTCGAACAGCTCCAAATCAGAAAATGCACAAAACCACTGCAGAAATACAACATGGATACAAAATACCATCATTTTCGGAGTCTATAAAACATTTACAGTTTTACGAAGGTACAGCTGAAAAACATTGTGGATCATGGTAAATACCATTGCCAATTGCTTACAGATGACGCAGAATGCCGCTCAACAAAAGACTCAAGCAATCGCTTGTGTAATAATAGAGAAGATCGTGCAGTAGACCACAGTTACACAAGAAACAGTACAAGACAAGAAGTAGCACAAGAGGACAAACACATGGACATAGACTACCAATAACAGTCGGAATAGTCACATCAGACCATCAAGATCCACAAAAGCAACTGCAGTAAGCAGTGGCGAATCAAATCAACAATATATTGTAATACAAAAGACAGATATAAACAATCAATTCAGTCCGATTTGCAGCGCCACTGCTAGCAAAGTGGAGAATATAGTGGAGTTCCGAAGAGGAGTTCTACTAGGAAAGGCACACCAACAGAAACCGTTCTGTTCATTACAAATTCTTCATTGGAACAAACGATGTCTTCGAAATAAATATCCACTCTTCAGTATGCTGCAATCGGTACAAAAGCAGATGTAATAGTTTTGCAAGAAACAGTCTACCCAGCCACGAAATCCTTTAGATTAGCTGGATATCACCAATATATTATACCGCATGAACAGGGAAGACGAAGGGTTAATGATCCTCATAGATTAACACCATACCAAGGAAGAAAATAGACCCAGTTTCGTGTGGGGATGAGTAGGGGGTATTAGCAATAACGGCGAATATGGCTAATATCGAGCTCCTCGTATATAATGTCTGCAAGCCCCTAGATCTAAACTAGCAGAGGACGTGCTTGCCATGTAGGTGCATGATACAATAATTACTTGGTATTTTAATGCTCTTAAATAGGAGGTAGGTCTAACTCGGCCAGCCAATGCAGATAAGTGTCATTTTGCTAATGTTCTACGAGAAGTACCTGAGATTACAGTTCTCAACCCTGGAGACCCCCCCCCCCCTCCCCCCACATTCAAAGAGGTTCTAAAGTTAATCTCAACTACACTTGAGCACCAGGCGAAGTGTGAAATAGATCCGGTGATAACCAGTGACCACTGTGCTACTATCAACACTAAACATAGAAATATCTCCTACACCACCTGCACAACCTACGTTGAATGTAATAAAGGCTAACTGAAATATATACCAGGACGAGCTTGAAACATGGCATGCTACATGCTCGCCACCCAAGGATTCGGACATACGAGACCAATCTCCAGGAAGTCATTACAGCTGCTGAAACAGCTATTCCAGTCATCATCCCAGGAAACACAAATCATAAGAATTATTTATTTGACAGTAAGGAAATTAAAGAACAAAACCACAGTGAACATCTTCAGAAAACATCTCTAGAGAAACCGCACACCACAAGGAAGAACTCTGCTAAGAACAATTATATTAGAAGTTAGAAGTTTCTAAAGAGTAAAAGAAGGCAAGATGGTGTGAATGGTGTCACTCAAAAGGAACACTGTAGTCTTGGAAAGATATAAGGACAGATTAAAACAACGTTAGGTCGACCACCTCGACAACATGCATGTATTCAACCATTCTAGGAGGCTGAGTGACTTGCTGTCCCGTTTGCAGGAGAACGTTCATGTCGGCTTCCTGCAATGGTCAGAAGGCTGAAATGAAACTGGAAAGGTTGACGGCCATTCAAGAGAGCATAAGTACAAGTGACGAATGTGATACTCTCTTTACTAAAACAAGAATTAATCGGAACCATAAAAAGGTGGCAATAACACTGCACCAGGTGCTGATAACATTATATATTCAATAATCGAATATGTAGGTCACGCTGGAGAACAAGGGTTATTGTACGTTACCAATGCTTCTTGGGAGTTTGGCAAACTACCGACCTATGGGAAGAAAGTAGACATCCTTCTGATTACTAAACCGAAAGGCAATGGCAATTACAGGCCTATTTCAGTAACATCATGTATTAGTAAAATTGCAGAACTGATGGTCGTAGAGAGGCTACTGTGAAACTAGAGACCAACATAATATATTTGGTTTTACTAGAGGAGTAGGTACTGCAAACTGCATGGCAATATTTCTAGGAAGTCACTCATGTGGGAAAATCTGACTCCAATAACTTGTAATTAAATAAATAATTAGATAGCTATGAAAGACCACCACTTTTTGAGAAAAAGTGGAAAACAAAATGAGACAATGAATTAAACTGATCCCAAGAACTAGTGTCCTATGGATCTTAGTGAAACTAGTGTTTCTTATATAAATGGAGTCAAATTAACCTGCACAAAATTGGGGGGTTACATGCTAAAAGATTAATACATCCCTAGCATTATTCAGGTGCTGGTTCTTCACCAGAGTAAATAAATTATAAAAGTAAATAAGGCTGTTTATATAATGTTAATTGGAGGTAAATTGTTATGATCCCAGGTAGCCGAAAAACGAGTCACCCCTTTGAGAATTATTCTATCAAGCCTGGCCTAACCAGAAGGTCTAAGAAATATGGAGGCGATAACACAGATGAAAAATAGTATGTTGGATTCAATGGACAGGTTAAGATGTCCAGTTAAGATGATGGCAATGAAGAAGAAAACAGATAAATGACTGGCTAGGAGATGTGGACATTTTGCTGGAGGCGTGAGGCTCGCTTCTGGAGGGGGCTTTGACCTCACTTGAGTGCCAGACATCGCAGGGGAAAGCCGTGCTCCATTGAGCTCCCGTCAGAGAGGAACCCCTAGTGATATATCTCGAAGAGAAGAGAAGTGTGCAGACGTACCAGCTGTGGAATCGAGCTGGGGACGTGTGGTCTCAAGTCGTGGGCGACGAGAAGAATATTAAACCGCCCAGAGGCATTATTGTGGGCCGTGGAAGCGCCCTGACAAGCTTCGTCAGAGGGAGGGAGCGCCCTCGACCAGACAATCTGTGGTAAGCACGATATACGCCAGTTCATAGTGATTGCTTGTAGTTGGTCGTGTGCCCAGCGACAGTAGCAACGTTTATTGATAAGTTAGACATGTTTTAATAAGGCAGAAAGCCTAAAATAAGAGAGTGGAGAGGGAGGAACACGGAGCGACGTCCTGTCCCCTCTGAGCGCTGGCAGGTGACTGAGAGCTCCCGACGGTGAAGGCCCCTCCCTGAGTGAGTGAGGCGGAGTGAGTGAGGACCGCCGCCGGGCGAGGTGGAGTATGGACCCACCCAAAACGGGGGAGTCCACTCTCACTGTATGTAGAGGACAGATAGAGGTTTGAGGCAAGCATATTGTGTGGTTATTTTTGTTTATGTGTTAAAGGGGAACATTTTATTGGAGTCGATGGGTTGCAGGTTTGTCTTTGGGGAAGAAGTTGCTGAGAACTTCGAAGCCAGCACAGATGAAGTAGTTGATGAGACTCCAAGGTAGTGGAGGCGAGGACCTCGAGCTGTGAGAAGCAGTGTAGAGGATTGTCACGTGCTTCTGTAGAGGTGGATAAGCACCATAGTTGCTCGAGGAAACTTCATGGTGTAGCAGCCAAGAGAGCTGTGGAGGAACCTAGCAGAAGGGTGAAGCACCGTAGTTGCTCAAGGAAACTTCATGGTAGCAGCCTGGAGGAGCTGCAGAGGAGCCTGGTAGTGAAGCCCGGAAGAACCTGAAGATATCAGGGTAGTGAACTTCCAGAGGTGGAAGGGAAGTTCTGGTGGATTACTTGTAGGGAGTTGATAGTGTTTGGTTGTCATTAGCGTGCAAGACGCAGTGAGAGGTGAGTGATTGTTGGCATTCTTATGTCAAGGAGTGTTTTATACTGAAGTTTAGAGTTACAGTCGTAGGCTG
Source organism: Procambarus clarkii (assembly GCF_040958095.1). NCBI lineage: Eukaryota > Metazoa > Arthropoda > Malacostraca > Decapoda > Cambaridae > Procambarus > Procambarus clarkii. Next base: position 27,354,529 of record NC_091161.1, on the reverse strand, counting down.
GATTACCTACAGATGTATGTGTTCTAGGGCTGATAGAGTGATCGATTGATCATTGTTGTGTATCAAGGAACATTTATACTGATACGTGTTATTGCATTCATATGCTGATTTTCTTTGTACACATTTATAGATACATATATATATTCTCTTGCTGATGGTGCAACAGTGTATGTAGACTTGATCAACTTGAGGAGGTTGATAGTATCAGGTGGTGAACCAGGAGATAGGATACCACTTGATAAGCTGATAATAGTTCTGACGGTGTTGGAGTGCAACCTGATTGTAATATTATAGAGTATAGGATTCATTATTATTATATGTGTGTATGTATCGTGTATGTGCTTTGTCCAGTAAATGTATCCCAATTTGCTGGTGTTTGCCCTTGTCCTAGTGAGGCTTCCCAGGAGGTAGTAAAGAAGGAGAGAGAGAGAGAAAGAACCAAGATTCACTGCTGTGGACAGGGTAGAAGGCAATACTAGTAAGTCATAGGGGATTGAGGAGATCATATCTCATAAGGAGAGAGTGGGGAGTCACAGCGGCTCGAGTGGGCGTGTGCACGTGACAACGAGGCTAAGTGTTGGAGCCGCATCCCCTAAACGTGTGACGCTGAGCCCCTCTCCAAGAGCCAGAAGCGCCAAGGGTGATCTCCTAGTATAAGCACTCTACCGAGTTGTGGGTTGGGTTGTCCATAGAGAAGGATCAACGACGACAACATCAACCAACCCACAGACTATAATAAATTGGGGGCCTGTGTCCGGGAGAGTGAACTGACACACCCACACCCTGTCCAAAAGTGGATTTGTACACCCTTGCTGAAATAAACTGTGTGACCGCAGGTGTATACTCTCTCTCTTGGGAAGACTCACAGGACAAAGATGGATAAGGTGCAAGCATTTGTGGAGTCAGGCAAGCCAGAGGACTTGGAAGGTTGCACGAGGGACCAATTAAAGCAAATAGCAGAAAAATGTGGCATCACGTTGAAGGCATCTAAGGTAGCTGGGATGAAGGATGAGATCCTGAGGCAGTTAAGAGCCAAAAATGAAGCGACAGAGCAAGGGGCCCAAAAAGGAGCTGAAAGTGGAAAGGAGGATGATGGGCAGGATGAAGTGAGATCCCAAGGATCGAGTAGGAGCAGCAAGAGTAGCCGCAGTAGCAGGAGTAGCCGAAATAGGAGCTTGGAGAGATTCCAGTTAGAGCTCCAGATGCAGCAACAACGAGAGGACAAGGAGAGAGAGTTCCAGCTGGAAAAGATGAGATTAGAATTCTAGATGAAAAATGAAGCCGAGAAGGAAAAAGAGAAAACCAGACTGGAAGTAGAAAAAGAGAAAACCAGAGTAAGAGAACTGGAGTTGGAACAGGAGAAAGAAAAAGAGAAAGCAAGACTAGAGGTCGAAAAAGAAAAAGCCCAGGTCGAAAAAGAAAAAGAGAGAACAAAACAAATGCAGATAGACGCGAATAGAACCTTGGCTGAGCAAAGGATTGAACATGGGTTGCCAGAGAGCACCACCCAGGTATCACACTCACCAGATGTTAGGGTTAGGGAGAAGGACATTCCCTTGTTTCTTCCCGAAGAGGCAGAAAGCTTTTTCGAGTATTTTGAAAAAGTAGCCAGCATCAAGGAGTGGCCACAGGAGGAATGGGCCCAGCTGGTCCAGTTAAGATTGACTGGTGCAGCCAGGGAGGCATACACCCAATTGTCACTGGAAGAGTGCCAGGATTACGCCGCAGTAAAGAGCAGCATATTGCGCTCGTTTCAGTTAACCCCAGAAGCTTATAGGAAGCGCTTCAGAGAGATGGTCAAAGTTGGAGCATGTACCTTTGCTGAGACAGCAAGAGATCTGGAAAGACGATTCCAGAAGTGGATTGAGGCTGCTGGAGTTGGCTCTTACGCTGACCTGAAGCAACTGATGGTCATGGAGAAGTTCTTGGAGATGATGCATCCCGAAACAAAGTTCAAGGTCCAAGAAGCAGGGATAAAGGAGGTGAAAGATGCCGCAGATAGGGCGGATATGATTACTGAAGCGTACAAGAGCTTAAGGGAGAACAGAGTGAGAAGCGAGGCGAGATGCAGCAATAGCAGACCCAGTGGAGTCTGGGGAGGAAGAAGTTTTGGGGGGCAGACAAGCAGACCAGCTAGCTTTAAGCCCCAGGAAGGAAAGTTGCCGAGTCCGCCTGCTGGAGGTAAGCAGGAAAATAAAAATGTGCAGAGGAGACAAGAGTCTAATGAAGCTCCACAGAGTATGAGTAGTACATCTGGCCCGAGGAACTCCAATACGAGTGGGCAGAGTCAGAGCCACTCGGGGGCGTATAGGAGAGATTTCTCCCAAATGAGATGCTACAAGTGCAACAGATCGGGTCACATGATGCGAGATTGTCGGCAGGGCAAGAGAGTCGTGACCCTGACCACATGTGATCCCCGGTAGAAGTACGTTGATGTACAACAAGACAAACCACAGAAGGTAGATTTGATGAACGAGCGGTATAGGCCGTTCATTAGTAAAGGTTGGGTCGGCATAGAAGGTCAACCCGAGGTGGAGGTTAGTATCCTCAGGGATACTGGAGCCAATCAGAGCTTGATTCTGAGAGGCCTAATAAGAAATGATCGACTGTTAGCTGGCAGTAGGAGGATAAAGGTTCATGGGTTGTTGTCTAAGAGTGACATGCCCGTGTGTGCTGTCCAGTTGAAGTCAGATTATTTGTCGGCGGAGGTGATGTTGGGAGTGTGCCCCAACATACCTGTTCCAGGAGTCCAAGTGATCCTGGGGAACGACTTGTGTGGGTCCAAGGTGTTGCCAGAGCTGATAGTAAAAGCTGTGCCAGAGGTGAACCAGAAGGACCGCGGTACAAGTGGAACGCCGGACTAGATAGATCTAGCCGGCATCCTTGAAGATGAGGCAGAGGACAGTCAAGTCATCGTATACCCGGCCTGTGTAGTGACAGAGTCGGACGTAGCCGCCGAGGAAGACATTGGAGATGATATGGCAGTGTCGACTCCACCAAAGGAGGGGGTCCACATGGACATGTCTGGGCTATTCGATGAAGATCCAGCTCAGAAGAATGAGGATTCGAGGAGACAGGAAGTGAAGATGACCCTACCTGAAAAGTTCAGCGTGAACCGAGCGGACCTGATTAGGGCTCAGAAAGAGGAGTTTATAGATCTAATCAGGGAGGCAAAAGGAAGAAATTCATGTCCGGAGTCCCCCGTGTATTACTACTTGGACGATAATGTACTAATGAGGAAATGGCGACCGGACAAAGCCGGCGCAGATAAGGTATGGTTGGAGAAGCACCAAGTGTTAGTGCCGAAGGAGTTTAGGGCGGCTGTGTTAGAACTAGCCCACTCCGTAGATATGGCAGGGCACTTAGGGGTGAAGAAGACCTTAAATAAGGTGCAGGAGCACTTCTACTGGCCGAACGTGTGGAAGGAGGTAAAGAAGTATTGTAGGACATGTTTGGCATGCCAACGTGCAGGTAAGCCGGCTCCGGCTATACCAAAGGCACCCTTAAAGCCCATACCGGCATTTGGCGAGCCTTTTGAGAGAGTCTTGATAGACTGTGTAGGTCCGTTGCCAAGGACCAGAAAAGGCCATGAGTACTTACTGACCATAATCTGCACGGCCACCCGTTTCCCCGAAGCAATCCCCCTGAGAAGAGTGACGTCGAGAGCCGTTCTGGATAGACTACAGAACTACATTGCGTGGGTAGGAATGCCCAAGGTTATCCAGACGGACCAGGGGAGTGTCTTCCAGTCGAAGTTGTTTAGGGAAACTGTGAAAGGATGGAGGGTAGAGCAAATGCGCTCGTCACCGTATCACCCTCAGTCGCAGGGAGCGTTAGGAGCGTTTCCATGGAACGCTGAAGAGCTTGTTGAGGATATACTGCGCAGAGGAAGGGAGTAGTTGGGACGAGGCATTACCATCCGTGTTGTTCGCCATCAGGGATGCGGTAGTAGAATCACTCGGATTCACCCCATTTCAACTGGTGTACGGACACTCCGTGAGGAGCCCAGTGGGCGCGCTGAAGGAGCAGCTCACCGTGAATAGGCCTAAGGTGGACGTGGGACAATATATGAAAACCTTTAGAGAACGACTATCTAGGGCCAGAGATTTGGCCAAGGAAAATTTGAGAACATCCCAGGCAGAGATGGTAAGGTACCACGACAGGAGGGCGAAGGGCAGGAAATTTCAAGGAGGAGATCAGGTGTTAGTCCTACTACCGGTAAAAGGAAGTATATACGAGTCGAGATTTTGTGGACCATATACCATCCAGAAGGCATTAGGGGATGTGAATTATGTAATCCACATGCCAGATCGTCCGAGGAAGTCACAGGTTTGCCACGTGAACATGATAAAGAGGTACTATGACAGAGATAAGCCTCTAGGCGATGAAGAACAGATGGAAACCCCATTGCAGGCGACTGTGCTTTGTGTAGGAGACGGCAAAGGGATAGAAGAGGAGAACTGTAAGTTAGAGAGGGCCGATGGCGCGAAGATATCAAATACAGAAAGCCTGTCCAAGATAGGTGAGCGTCTGGGTCATTTGGAGGATGACCAACGCCAGGAGCTAGTGGAGATCCTACGGAGGAATAAGTCGTTATTCGCGGACGTGCCCAGAAGACACCGCGGAACGGTGCACGAAGTGAATGTAGGGAGTGCTGAGCCCCTCAAGCAGCATCCTTACAGAGTTAACCCGGAGAAAGCGGCGGCAATGAGAGCAGAAGTGAAGTATCTGCTAGATAACGACTTGGCAGAGGTTAGCGACAGTGACTGGAGTTCGCCGTGCCTCCTCGTGAAGAAGAGTGACGGCACGTACCGGTTCTGCACCGACTATAGGAAAGTGAATGCAGTCACAGTCGCTGACTCGTTTCCGATACCGCGCATTGACGATTGCATAGATCGGATTGGGAGTGCACGGTATGTCTCGAAGATAGACCTGTTGAAGGGATACTACCAGATTCCCCTGTCCGAGGAGGCCAAGAGGATCTCAGCGTTCGTGACACCCGACGGCTTGTACCAATATAAAGTGGTGCCATTCGGAATGAAGAATAGTGGTAGTTGTTTTCAACGAGTAATGAATCAGGTATTACAAGGCGCGACTGGATGTGCAGTGTACATCGATGATATTGTGGTGTTCGCTGATTCCTGGAAGGATCACGTGGATCGACTTTTAGATTTGTTCGATCGGTTGGAGAAGGCCAACATGACGATCAACTTGGCAAAAAGCGAGTTCGGGAGAGCCCGCCTGGAGTACCTTGGATATATAGTAGGGCAAGGCGAGGTTGCTCCGGTAAGAACAAAGGTGGAGGCCATTGACAACTTCCCGGTGCCAAGGAGTAAGAAAGAATTGTTGAGATACCTCGGTATGATTGGGTATTACCGGAAGATCTGTGAAAATTTCTCCACCATAGCCGCTCCTATGACGAGTTTGCTATCAAAGAGCAAGAAGTGGGAGTGGAATGAAACAGCACAAGAGGCATTTGAAAAGACCAAAAGACTGTTGACCGAGGCGCCTGTACTAGTGTCACCCAATTTTGGAGCGCCGTTTACGTTATTTGTAGATGCCAGTGATATAGGGGCCGGAGCTGTACTGACGCAGCAGAATGATGGAATTTACCGCCCCGTGTCCTTCTTCTCGAAGAAGTTCGTTAAGCACCAGAGGTCGTACAGTACAGTCGAGAAAGAGACTTTGGCCCTGGTGATGGCATTAAAACATTTTGAAGTGTATGTGAGTGGGGGAGGACACCCAGTGACGGTGTATACAGACCATAATCCCCTAGTTTTCCTGAAGAAAATGAAGCATGCAAACCAGAGGTTAACCAGATGGTTTTTATCGCTCCAGGAGTATGACCTGGTGATAACGCACATAAGAGGGCGAGACAATGTAGTGGCTGATGCATTATCTCGAGTCTAGCCACTAGAATAATTCTCAAAACAAGGGGGAGGGAGTGTTATGATCCCAGGTAGCCGAAAAACGAGTCTCCCCTTTGAGAATTATTCTATCAAGCCTGGCCTAACCAGAAGGTCTAAGAAATATAGAGGCGATAACACAGATGAAAAATAGTATGTTGGATTCAATGGACAGTTTAAGATTATGGGCAATGAAGAAGAAAACAGATAAATGACTGGCTAGGAGATGTGGACATTTTGCTGGAGGCGTGAGGCTCGCTTCTGGAGGGGCTTTGACCTCACTTGAGTGCCAGACATCGCAGGGGAAAGCAGCGCTCCGTTGAGCTCCCGTCAGAAGGGAACCCCTAGTGATATATCTCGAAGAGAAGAGAAGTGTGCAGACGTACCAGCTGTGGAATCGAGCTGGGGATGTGTGGTCTCAAGTCGTGGGCGACGAGAAGAATATTAAACCGCCCAGAGGCATTATTGTGGGCCGTGGAAGCGCCCTGACAAGCTTGTCAGAGGGAGGGAGCGCCCTCGACCAGACAATCTGTGGTAAGCACGATATACGCCAGTTCATAGTGATTGCTTGTAGTTGGTCTTGTGCCCAGCGACAGTAGCAACGTTTATTGAAAAGTTAGACATGTTTTAATAAGGCAGAAAGCCTAAAATAAGAGAGTGGAGAGGGAGGAACACAGAGCGACGTCCGTCCCCTCTGAGCGCTGGCAGGTGACTGAGAGCTCCCGACGGCGAAGGCCCCTCCCTGAGTGAGTGAGGCGGAGTGAGTGAGGACCGCCGCCGGGCGAGGTGGAGTATGGACCCGCCCAAAACGGGGGAGTCCACTCTCACTGTATGTAGAGGACAGATAGAGGTTTGAGGCAAGCATATTGTGTGGTTATTTTTGTTTATGTGTTAAAGGGGAACATTTTATTGGAGTGTCGATGGGTTGCAGGTTTGTCTTTGGGGAAGAAGTTGCTGAGAACTTCGAAGCCAGCACAGATGAAGTAGTTGATGAGACTCCAAGGTAGTGGAGGCGAGGACCTCGAGCTGTGAGAAGCAGTGTAGAGGAGTGTCACGTGCTTCTGTAGAGGTGGAGAAGCACCATAGTTGCTCGAGGAAACTTCATGGTATAGCAGCCAAGAGAGCTGTGGAGGAACCTAGCAGAAGGGTGAAGCACCGTAGTTGCTCAAGGAAACTTCATGGTAGCAGCCTGGAGGAGCTGCAGAGGATCCTGGTAGTGAAGCCTGGAAGAACCTGAAGATATCAGGGTAGTGAACTTCTAGAGGTGGAAGGGAAGTTCTGGTGGATTACTTGTAGGGAGTTGATAGTGTTTGGTTGTCATTAGCGTGCAAGACGCAGTGAGAGGTGAGTGATTGTTGGCATTCTTATGTCAAGGAATGTTTTATACTGAAGTTTAGTTACAGTCGTAGGCTGGATTACCTACAGATGTATGTGTTCTAGGGCTGATAGAGTGATCGATTGATCATTGTTGTGTATCAAGGAACATTTATACTGATACGTGTTATTGCATTCATATGCTGATTTTCTTTGTACACATTTATAGATACATATATATATTCTCTTGCTGATGGTGCAACAGTGTATGTAGACTTGATCAACTTGAGGAGGTTGATAGTATCAGGTGGTGAACCAGGAGATAGGATACCACTTGATAAGCTGATAATAGTTCTGATGGTGTTGGAGTGCAACCTGATTGTAATATTATAGAGTATAGGATTCATTATTATTATATGTGTGTATGTATCGTGTATGTGCTTTGTCCAGTAAATATATCCCAATTTGCTGGTGTTTGCCCTTGTCCTAGTGAGGCTTCCCAGGAGGTAGCAAAGAAGGAGAGAGAGAGAGAAAGAACCAAGAACCACTGCTGTGGACAGGGTAGAAGGTAATACTAGTAAGTCATAGGGGATTGAGGAGATCATATCTCATAAGGAGAGAGTGGGGAGTCACAGCGGCTCGAGTGGGCGTGTGCACGTGACAACGAGGCTAAGTGTTGGAGCCGCATCCCCTAAACGTGTGACGCTGAGCCCCTCTCCAAGAGCCAGAAGCGCCAAGGGTGATCTCCTAGTATAAGCACTCTACCGAGTTGTGGGTTGGGTTGTCCATAGAGAAGGATCAACGACGACAACATCAACCAACCCACAGACTATAATATAAATACACCTCAATATACTACTGGATAGAATAGTACGGAATATGTAAATCAATGGGATAGTGTAATAGATCTCTTCGAGAGATCACTACTACAACTACAGAGTTATTACTACAGATAAAAATGGACAGCTTAGTTGTAAATCTAGAGAGGTGTAATCGGTTGCCACGCTCCACGGACGACGTGTTGCATAGGGCAAATTGTTGCACGCCAAGGTGGGGAAGCCTAACACCTTGGTTGGCTTTGACTTGGAGCTGGAAGGCAATTACATTGTAGAAATCTTCTACATAATAGGTAGCTACAAGTACATCCTAAATTAGGGTAACAGTATAAATCCTCTGTCAATATCTGTGCAATTTATATTCAAGCACTGAAAATTTCTTCTACAGAAATAATGAAAATAATCGTCTATTTAGATTGTAAAAATTCTAAAGACACGTACGGGATTTTATTTTATATACGGACTAACGACAACTAGCCTAAATGTTAACTGTGGCCACATGGTAACAAAAAGGAAATAATAGTTGCCGAGCCGCGTGTCCGTTGATGTAGAGAACTGAGCAATCCATCGTCCTCTAACTGCTGCGTGAAAGGCGTTGACTATGGAATTGCAGATATACTAGTCTGGGACACGGCTATAATGTGCCAGATAACGTGGCACCGCTCTACTGGTCGTGGGAGCGAAATAAGTGCGGTCGAAATGTAGCTCTGCTGCACGCTGGCAATGGCGTCAGAGTCGTGCGGTTGCTGGTCACGTTCTCTCGTCTTCGTCCTCCTCCCGATTGCGCATGCGCAGCTCTCGATAGACATCTCGAGGGTAAATGGATATATATATATCATAATTAACTAAGGAAGGAAGACGTGGTGGTGACGAGTATTAATGTCATTTAATTCTTGTGTGATAAAATATAATTTCGCGTAACATAAATTGGCTTAATAAAGTTGCGCAGCTAATCGAGGAAATTAAAGTGAAATCATTTACATTAATATTATTTCCTCTAGAATGTTTAATATCAACTAAATAAAGGAGTTCCAGTAAGCAGTAGTATGCTACGAAATTAAACTTATTAGTAAGTAACTATTTTTAGTAAAAGAAATGATAAACTGGACTCTGTTATAAATCCAACTAAATGTGGAGAGAATTCATGTTACTGCCTGTCGTTCCCCGCGTCGTCACTCTGACTAGGAAGAATCTGGCAATATGTTTAAAATAATTCATGATGATGAGTAAATCTACAAGTTAGTAATTTTAGTAACTACTTGTGGTTAATACAAAGGTTGTATAAAATACAATGATGTATGAAACTGTTGGTTATTTCCAACAATTCAAGTTAGGTTATAGTAATCTTCCCTGACCTAGAAAAAGCCTTCGAACTTGCAAGCCAACAAGCATTATAACACACATTAATTATAAAATTGTCAAGAAAAAAATGGATTAAAGATTCACAGGTATGCCAAAGTAAAGCTGAAAGGCCAAGTGTCAGACTACACTTGTATGAGAGTGGTACTCCACAAGGAGGCGTCCTCAGTCCGATTCTTCTTAACATCCATGTAGAAAACCTCACGAACATGACATTTGTAGAAGTTAAATTGCTAAGCTTTGCCGATGATATAGCAGTAGTCGTCACAGGTCCTTCACTTTTTAATAAAGCACAAGAAGCACTAAATAAAGTAACATCTGAATGCAGCACTTTGACTAAAAGTATTTGCACAGAAATCTAGGGCAATGAAACTAGGTGACTGCACTCCAGAATGCACTCTAGGACCAAAGAACATAAACAGCGCCTTTCAAATGAAGTAGGCTAAAAGACTCAAAAGCCCACAGGTGTGGATGGAATTCAATCCAAAGTCTTAATGGAACTGGTAGAAGAACTATGCCTACTGCTGAAACTACTTGAGACAATCTCTGGACCATAGGGTAGTTCCCCCTAGATTGAAAATATGTAAATGTCACCCCTATTTTCAAGAAATGCAGAAAGAGCTCAGTATAAAACTACCATCCGATCAGCTTGACGTCACACATCTGCAAGCGCATGGAGAGAATCCTCAGGGAGCGAATTAATCACCATTGCATTCTTGTACAGTCAACACAACATGGATTGTTAAACAGATTGTGCTTTGCAAACTTCCTCACATTTTTGGGAATGGTAACCAGAGACTCGCACTCCAGTGACCTTTCGATAAGGAAAACAAGGTAATGGTTCAAATGTATAAATCTCGGGTACGCCCCATTTAGATTACTGTATGCAAGCATGGAGACCTCATTTTCAGAAGGACATAGCTGCTCTGGAGGAGGTGCATCATTGGGCAACAAGTCATTCCTAACCCGACCTCTTTATATTTCGTCACTTTAACTACGTTTGCCTGTATGGCCAAAAATGAACGTAATTTGAAATGAGGCTCACGAGCGTGATGTACTGTCGCGTTTTCTGTTTTGAGTCCTGTACCTAGATTCAGGAAGCTCTGTGTATTTCTTCGTAAGTGGGTTTGCTTCGAAGGTTCCTAAGTGCGCCCTAAGAAGATGCTTAGGTGCAATTCAATAAGGTCCACTTAGGAAGAAATTTGTTGGTTCACCTGCGTACCGATAGAGGTCATTACTGTGTTTCGTTTGGCCAATCAGAGAGCAGCAACATTCTTCATATTGAAGATTTAGCGCTGGTTTATCGGAGCTCTACTGCCTCCTATTTACGTCGAATTTTCTTATAAAATTAGTATATTTCGAAGTAAAACAATGTTTTTTCAACTTCTTCAGCCAGCACCGACATTGTAGTAAACAAATATGTTACATTTGTTGTTTACCTACGTAATTCTAAGAGATACTGTGTAGCTGTCCTTGTTGCTCGGAAGATGCGCTGACAATTATTGTATATATTTACTGAATTTACCCAAGGGCCACTAACTATCTAGTGACCTCGAAGAGGACAGAAAGCCGGCGGCTTGTTAAACAGCCCGCCAATTGTCTTAATGATATTTTTTAGCTGGAATTTGGCATTTACGGCTTCAGCGGGTAGGCGATTCCATGGGTTTATAGACCTCTTGGTGGAAAAAAAATCTGTTTCAGTCCTACTTGAGAGAACATACTCTCCAACACTATATTTGTGATTGTCCTGTTATCAGTGACTTCATACCAAATGGTATGAGGTATTTTGAGCTCTCTAATTACTTCATACACTCAGGAATATTGGAAGATATTCTTGTGCTGCACCCAGATTTTGCCAGTGGAGACTAATAGATCAGCATTAAGTATTTTGTTCTCTCCTAATTCCATGTATGACTGGCCATCCTGTGAGGTGAGGATGTTGGATGAGCTTGTAGCTGGTTTTTGATCTACACTGTGTGGTCCTTTATACATAATAGGGAAGCAGCACATTGCTGTGTATACCTAAACAAGTTTAAAAATACATTGTTTGAGAGGAGTCTTGTAGAAACTGGTAAGAGTAATTATAATATAATGTTTCCATGATTCAGTGCTTACCTCTTGTGAAAATTGCTTAGAGTTGTTTAGTCAGAGTTGATTTGTTTTTTGTAATGAGGCTGGTATTTTCTAAATTGATTCCATGTACAGTATGTCTAACCATCCTGTGAGATGGGAGTATTAGATAAACTTATAGCTAGTTTTTTATCTACACTGTGTAATATTCCGTAGTCTCCGTGGTGTAGTGGTAAGACACTCGCCTGGCGTTCCGCGAGCGCTATGTCATGGGTTCGTATCCTGGCCGGGGAGGATTTACTGGGCGCAATTCCTTAACTGTAGCCTCTGTTTAACGCAACAGTAAAATGTGTACTTGGATGAAAAAACGATTCTTCGCGGCAGGGGATCGTATTCCAGGGACCTGCCCGAAACGCTACGCGTACTAGTGGCTGTACAAGAATGTAACAACTCTTGTATATATCTCAAATATAGAATAGGGTAGTAGTACATTACTGTGTATACCTAATCTTCTTAATAAAAAAAATCAATAATAAAGATTTTAAATTATAGTTTGTATTATTACAAATTCAGCACTGTATTATCCTTATTAAATCATGTTGACCATGGATCATTAAGATCTCATGTTGATATGTAATAGTCATATTTCTTTTGAACTGCTAATCCATGTGAATCATTCATTAAATTGTGCATTATGTCTCAATTTTTCACTTCCTTGGATATACTGTACAGAACAAAAAGATAGGATAAAAATAAACCAGTAATATTTCTTTCATTATATTTTTCATTTAAATAACTGCATCAATATTTTTACAGCTAACAGGATTTGTTTTACCATACAGGTGCATTATTTGTTAAAAAAAAATTTGGTTTATTGTTACACACAATGGTGCTACATAGCCTTCCCAGCTTGGTGCCTTCTTTTAATACTTATTAAAAAATAAATAATAAATACATTTTATTCAGGAAAAGTACATACAGTTGATTTACAAACATAATGTTGGATTTATAGACAGAGCTAGTACATACAATACCTAAAGCCACTAATACTCATAGCATTTCGGGCAAGGTGTGGGGGGGAAAAAACACAGACTAAAACTTAATAGTATTGTAATCGGGATTAGGTATAAATTGTTGAAAGAAGGAATAAAAAATACAAAAAGGGGGAAATACAAAAAGCATAAATCAGCAATTGCACATGTTGGTGAACAGCGTTGTTTAAAAAATAGCAAGACATGGGTTGACATTTAGGAGGTAAGTTAGGTTACATGGAGTTAATTAGGCAGTACTTGGTTTAACTCTTAAACTGGTTGAGAGAGGTACAGCCTTTGACATGATTCGGGAGGTCATTCCACATTCTGGGTCCCTTGATTTGTAGAGCACTTCTAGTTTGGTTACACACAGCCAAATTGAGTAACAGGAAGAGGTCTTGGACACAAATTTGTTCCATGCTAAATGTAAAGGAATCAGCTGAGTATTCTTCAAATAAAATAATGTTGCCTCAGCTTATAAGGTAAATAAAATAAGCATTTCTCAAATAAGTAGCTGCCTCACCTCACTGCCTTACTGCTACATAGCCTTCCCGGCATGGTGCCTTCTTTTGATAATTACTTGTTCCACACCCAAATTGTATAACAGGAAGAGGTCTTGGACCCCTACTTCCCTCTCTCTTTTTTAATAATCAATATAGTCATAATTATAGCTTTAAGTATTCAATGAATAAAGTTTGTGACATTTTTACCCATCTCCTTACCTAATATCATTTGTGCAGCATATTTATATTTTAAGTCTCACCCAGATTTAATTTCAAAATAAAACCAAACTAAATAAATTAGAAATGGGTATGTATAGCTAAGGTATACCCTTACTACTAGGTGAACAGAGGCATTTCAGTCAGACAGAGACTGACTTCAGTCAGTCAGGTGAAGTCACAGTGAGAGGTTGTGTTAACCGGAGCTCCTGAGTGTTGTTATATTATCATAGCAATATGGAAGTTGTAGTTAAGGACCTGGTGACTCTAGTGGGAGCCCTGAGGACAGAGTTGGACTCTCTGCGGGAGGAGGTGCGTCAGCTGAAAGAACAACGAGAAGTAACGAAGGAGGAGACCAGTAGTAAAGGGACCTCGTCTTGGAGAGTTGTGAAAGACAGGGGCCTTAAGAAGACTTTGATAAAGCCGCCTTCAAACGCCATAGCAACTTCTAATTCATTTGACGTTTTGGAGGACGAGTGCTGTGGTGAGACTGCGGAATCGCGCAAAAGGGAAAGCAACGAAGAGAAAGGAAGCGCAGGCCCCTCAGAAAGTAAAGGAAGTACCTAAGCAAACATTAGTTGTGGGAGATTCCCAGATAAGGTATTTGGATAGAGAGTTTTGTGCTAGAGATAGGGGGAACAGGTTAAGGGTTTGCTATCCCGGAGCTGGCATTGGTGATATTATAAACAACATGAATGATATTATGGCTGGTAATGGGAACAATCCCATTATTTGCATTAGCGTGGGAGGAAATGATGTTGGTCGAGTTAGGAGTGAGGAACTGATTCAGAGGTATAAAACAGCCATAGAATTAGTTAGGAGCAAGGGAGGAATCCCGATCATATGTGGCATTCTTCCAAGAAAGGGAGTGGGAAATGAATGGATATCGAGGGCACTTGGTGTCAATTGCCCGCTGGAAAGATATTGCAAATCAAATGCAATATCTTTCATAGACAACTGGGAACACTTCTATGGAAAAAATGAAATGTATGCTCGTGATGGGGTGCATCTATCGAGAGCTGGGGTTGTTGCTGTTGCGAACTCGTTGGAAGAAGTGGTTAGAGGTGTTTGTTTGGGTTTAAACTGTTAGTAGATAGAGGTATGGGAATTGATTTGGAGGAAGGAGGTAATAAAAGTATGTGTTTGTGGGAAAAAGGAATTGGCAAAACGATCAGGGAAAGAGAAGGTCCGCAAAATAACAATTCACTTAGGGTATACTACACTAACAGTAGAAGTCTAAGAAATAAAATTAACGAATTAAATGCTCTTGTCTGCACAGAAAAAATAGATATTATTGCACTTACCGAAACGTGGATGAATGTAGAAAATAGAGAACTATTAGCTGAATATCAAATATATGGATTTAAACTATTTCACTCAGATAGATATATTAGACGAGGAGGTGGAGTAGCCATATATGTTAGGGACAATTTGAAATGTAGTCTCAAAGAGGGAATCAAAACAGAGCCACACACAGAAACTATTTGGATAGAATTAAACGAAAAAGCAAATAATATTATAATAGGAGTAATATATAGGCCACCAAATTTAGACAGAATGGAAGCAAAGCACCTATGGGATGAAATATCTAGAGCATCTAGATCTAACAGTATTTATGTCATGGGTGACTTTAATTTTAGCGGAATAAACTGGTTGAACAAAACAGGGAATAGTGAAGCAGAAGATTTTCTAGAATTAATTGACGATTGCTTTCTTACGCAACACATTAAGGAACCAACACGGGAAAATAATATTTTAGATTTAGTGTTAACTAACAGGGAAACGCAAATTAATGACATCGAAATAGGGAGTGAGCTAGGGAGCAGTGATCACAAAGAAATCAGATTTAGCATAGAATGGAATAGACCAGTAGGAGAAAATTCTGTTAAAGTGTCAGATTTTCGAAAAGCTGATTTTAATAGCCTAAGAAATTTTTTGGGTCAAATTGATTGGAAAGTCTTGGGTATGGGGTGTGGGCCGGTCTTGGAGCGAGACATGAACCCAGCGATAGGTGACTTAAATGGGGATTTCGATGTGGATTCAATATATAACTTATTTAAGAATATTCTAAACAAAGCACAGGAACGTAGTATACCATACAAATTGAATAGATCGAATACTAATGACCCAAAGTGGATAACAAAGAATTTGAAGAACCTTATAGGTAAAAAGAGAGCTTGGTACAAAAGGATTAAAAATGGGGAGGTCACTTTAGAACAGGAATTCGTACAACTGGTTAGAAATGTTAAAAAAGAGATAAGGAAAGCAAAAAGAAACTATGAAGTTCGCATAGCAGGGCAAGCAAAGACAAATCCTAAAGGGTTTTTTCAGTTTTATCATACTAAGACTAGGGAAAGGATAGGTCCATTAAAAACTGAGACAGGTCAAATAACAGATAGTGATGAAGAGATGAGTAGTATTTTTAATAAATATTTTGTATCTGTATTTACTAAAGAGGAACTTAACAATATGCCTTCAGCCGAACAAGTCTATGTGGGTGGGGACGAGGACAGGTTGACGAGTTTAGCAGTTACCAGGGAGGATGTTCTTAAACAAATAGTAAAACTCAAACCAAACAAATCCCCAGGGCCGGATGAAGTGTTTGCCAGGGTGCTTAAAGAATGCAAAGAGGAGCTTTGTGACCCACTGTCAACCATATTTAATAAATCAATAGAGTCAGGCAGAGTGCCAGAGTTTTGGAAAGTTGCTAATGTGATTCCAGTTTTTAAGAAAGGAGATAGATCACTTGCGTCTAACTATCGACCAATTAGCCTAACGTCTATTGTGGGAAAGTTACTCGAATCCATAATAGCAAATAAGGTTCGTCTTCATCTTGAAAAACATAAATTAATAATTGAGTCGCAACATGGTTTTATAAATGGCCGTTCATGTTTAACAAATTTGTTATCTTTTTATTCTAGCATTGTTGAGGCAGTTGATAGTGGTAAGGATTGCGATGTTGTATACCTTGACTTTAGCAAAGCTTTTGATACAGTGCCACATGAAAGACTGATTAAAAAGATAGTCTCATGGTATTGGGGGTGCTATATTAAGCTGGATTAGGTCATGGCTATACCAAAGGAAACAGAGTTAGTATAAATGGAATCAAGTCAGAGTGGGAAAATGTTGTAAGTGGAGTGCCTCAAGGCTCTGTCCTGGGACCTCTGTTGTTTATAATATATATAAATGATTTAGATTCAGGTTTGAGTAGCAACATTTGCAAATTTGCCGATGATACGAAAATCGGTAGGGAAATTAATTCGGAGGAGGACTCACTATCACTTCAAGTTGATCTAGATAGGGTTTTGAAATGGTCAAAGGATTGGCAGATGCAGTTTAATGCTGATAAATGTAAAGTTCTGAGGTTAGGTAATGATGATAGAGTTACAAGATACGAGCTAGATGGTGTTGTGATTGCGAAGTCGGATTGCGAAAGGGATCTGGGAGTTATGATTAGTAAGAATTTAAAACAAAAGGATCAATGCATAAATGTTCGTAATAAGGCAAATCGGACACTTGGATTTATTAATCGCAGCGTTAGTAACAAGACACCTGGTGTGGTTCTCAAGCTATATCTTGCTCTAGTTAGGCCCCATTTAGATTATGCAGTTCAGTTTTGGTCGCCATATTATAGAATGGATATAAATTCACTCGAACGTGTCCAGCGTAGGATGACTAAGTTAATTCCCCAAATTAGAAATCTTTCATATGAAGAAAGATTAACAAAGCTTAAGTTGCATTCACTGGAAAGGCGAAGAGTTAGGGGCGACATGATAGAGGTTTACAAGTGGGTGAATGGACATAACAAGGGGGATATTAATAGGGTATTAAAAGTATCAACACAGGACAGAACACGAAACAATGGGTATAAATTGGATAAGTTTAGATTTAGGAAAGACTTGGGTAAATACTGGTTCAGTAACAGGGTTGTAGATTTGTGGAACCAATTGCCGCGTAACGTGGTGGAGGTGGGGTCCCTCGATTGTTTCAAGCGCGGGTTGGACAAGTATATGAGTGGGATTGGGTGGTTATAGAATAGGAGCTGCCTCGTATGGGCCAATAGGCCTTCTGCAGTTACCTTTGTTCTTATGTTCTTATGTTAAATCAACAACCCTGTTACTGAACCAGTATTTACCCAAGTCTTTCCTAAATCTAAACTTATCCAATTTATACCTATTGTTTCGTGTTCTGTCTTGTGTTGATATTTTTAATACCCTATTAATATCCCCCCTGTTATGTCCATTCATCCACTTGTAAACCTCTATCATGTCACCCCTAACTCTTCGCCTTTCCAGTGAATGCAACTTAAGCTTTGTTAATCTTTCTTCATATGAAAGATTTCTAATTTGAGGAATTAACTTAGTCATCCTACGTTGGACACGTTCAAGTGAATTTATATCCATTCTATAATACGGCGACCAAAACTGAACTGCATAATCTAAATGGGGCCTAACCAGAGCAAGATATAGCTTAAGAACTACACCAGGTGTCTTGTTACTAACGCTTCGATTAATAAATCCAAGTGTCCTATCTGCCTTATTACGAACATTCAGGCACTGATGCTTTTGTTTTAAATTCTTACTAATCATAACTCCCAGATCCCTTTCGCAATCCGACTTCACAATCTCAACACCATCTAGCTCGTATCTTGTAACTATCATCATTACCTAGCCTCAGAACTTTACATTTATCAGCATTAAACTGCATTTGCCAATCATTTCAAAACCCTATCTAGATCAACTTGAAGTGATAGCGAGTCCTCCTCCGAATTAATTTCCCTACCGATTTTCGTATCATCGGCAAATTTGCAAATGTTGCTACTCAAACCTAAATCTAAATCATTTATATATATTATAATCAACAGAGGTCCCAGGACAGAGCCCTGAAGTACTCCACTAACAACATTATCCCACTGACTTAACCCCATTTATACCAACTCTCTGTTTCCTTTGGAATAGCCATGCCCTAATCAAACTTAATATAGCACCCCCAATACCATGAGCTTCTATTTTTTTAATTAGTCTTTCATGTTGCACTGTATCAAAAGCTTTGCTAAAGTCAAGGTACACAACATCACAATCCTTACCACTATCAACTGCCTCAACTATGCTGGAATAAAAAGTTAGCAAATTTGTTAAACATGAACGGCCATTTGTAAATCCATGTTGCGACTCATTTATTAATTTGTTTTTCAAGATGGAGACGAATTGTATTTGCAATTATTGATTCAAGTAACTTTCCCACAATAGACGTTAGGCTAATTGGCCGATAGTTTGACGCAAGTGATCTATCTCCTTTCTTAAAAATTGGTACCACATTAACTACCTTACATGCCTCTGGCACTCTGCCTGACTCTATTGATTTATTAAATATGGTAGACAGTGGCTCGGAAAGCTCCTCTTTGCATTCTTTAAGCACCCTGGCAAACACTTCATCCGGCCCTGGGGATTTGTTTGGTTTTAGTTTTTCTAATTGTTTAATTATATCCTCCCTGGTAACTGCTAAACTAGTCAACCTGTCCTCGTCCCCACCCACAAAGACTTGTTCGGCTGAAGGCATATTGATTAAGTTCTTCTTTAGTAAATACAGATATAAAATATTTGTTAAAATACTACTCATCTCCTTGTCATTATCCGTTATTTGACCTGTCTCAGATTTTAATGGACCTATCCTTTCCCTTGTCTTAGTTCGATATAACTGAAAAACCCTTTAAGATTTGACTTTGCTTGCTCTGCTATGCGAACTTCATAGTTTCTTTTTGCTTTCCTAATCTCTTTTTTAAGATTTCTAACCAGTTGTATGAATTCCTGTTCTAAATTGACATCGCCATTCTTAATCCTTTTGTACCAAGCTCTCTTTTTACCAATAAGGTTCTTTAAATTATTTGTTATCCACTTTGGGTCATTAGTATTCGATCTATTCAATTTGTATGGTATACTACGTTCCTGTGCTTTGTTTAGAATATTCTTAAATAAGTTATATATTAAATCCACATCGTAATCCCCTTTTAGGTCACCTATCGCTGGGTTCATGTCTCGCTCCAAGACCGGCCCACACCCCATACCCATGAGTTTCCAATCTATTTGACCCAAAAAATTTCTTAGGCTATTAAAATCAGCTTTTCGAAAATCTGGCACTTTAACAGAATTTTCTCCTACAGGTCTATTCCATTCTATGCAAAATCTGATTACTTTGTGATCACTGTTCCCTAGCTCACTCCCTATTTCGATATCATTAATTTGTGTTTCCCTGTTAGTTAACACTAAATCTAAAATAATATTTTCCCGCGTTGGTTCCTTAATGTGTTGCGAAAGAAAGCAATCGTCAATTAATTCTTGAAGAATCTTCTGCTTCACTATTCCCTGTTTTGTTCGCCGAGTTTATTCCACTAAATTAAAGTCACCCATGACATAAATACTGTTAAGAACATAAGAACATAAGAACAAAGGTAACTGCAGAAGGCCTATTGGCCCATTCGAGGCAGCTCCTATTCTATAACCACCCAATCCCACTCATATACTTGTCCAATCCGCAGCTTGAAACAATCGAGGGACCCCACCTCCACCACGTTACGCGGCAATTGGTTCCACAAATCAACAACCCTGTTACTGAACCAGTATTTACCCAAGTCTTTCCTAAATCTAAACTTATCCAATTTATACCCATTGTTTCGTGTTCTGTCCTGTGTTGATACTTTTAATACCCTATTAATATCCCCCTTGTTATGTCCATTCACCCACTTGTAAACCTCTATCATGTCGCCCCTAACTCTTCGCCTTTCCAGTGAATGCAACTTAAGCTTTGTTAATCTTTCTTCATATGAAAGATTTCTAATTTGGGGAATTAACTTAGTCATCCTACGCTGGACACGTTCGAGTGAATTTATATCCATTCTATAATATGGCGACCAAAACTGAACTGCATAATCTAAATGGGGCCTAACTAGAGCAAGATATAGCTTGAGAACCACACCAGGTGTCTTGTTACTAACGCTGCGATTAATAAATCCAAGTGTCCGATTTGCCTTATTACGAACATTTATGCATTGATCCTTTTGTTTTAAATTCTTACTAATCATAACTCCCAGATCCCTTTCGCAATCCGACTTCGCAATCACAACACCATCTAGCTCGTATCTTGTCTCTTGATCTTGTCTTGTTAGATCTAGATGCTCTAGATATTTCATCCCATAGATGCTTTGCTTCCATTCTGTCTAAATTAGGTGGCCTATATATAACTCCTATTATAATATTATTTGCTTTTTCGTTTAATTCTATCCAAATAGTTTGTGTGGGGCTCAGTTTTGATTCCCTCTTTGAGACTACATTTCAAAGTGTCCCTAACATATATGGCTACTCCCCCTACTCGTCTAATATATCTGTGTGAAATAGTTTAAATCCATTTATTTGATATTCAGCTAATAGTTCTCTATTTTCTACATTCATCCACGTTTCGGTAAGTGCAATAATATCTGTTTTTTCTGTGCAGACAAGAGCATTTAATTCGTCAATTTTATTTCTTAGACTTCTACTGTTTAATATACCCTAAGTGAATTGTTATTTTGAGGCCCTTTTCTTTCCCTGATCATTTTGTCAATTCTTTTCTCCCACGAACACATACTTTTATTACCTCCTTCCTCCAAATCAATTCCCATACCACTATCTACTAACAGTTTAAACCCAAACAAACACCTCTAACCACTGGTTCCAACGAGTTCGCAACAGCAACAACCCCAGCCCTCGATAGATGCACCTCATCACGAGCATACATTTCATTTCTTCCATAGAAGTGTTCCCAGTTGTCTATGAAAGATATTGCATTTGATTTGCAATATCTTTCCAGCCGGCAATTGACACCAAGTGCCCTCGACATCCATTCATTACCCACTCCCTTTCTTGGAAGAATGCAACATATGATCGGGATTCCTCCCTTGCTCCTAACTAATTCAATGGCTGTCCTGAATCTCTGTATTAGTTCCTCACTCCTAACTCGTCCAACATCATTACCCCCTGCACTAATACAAATAATGGGTTTGTTCCCATTTCCCGTCATAATATCATTCATGTTTCCAACAATATCACCAATTCCAGCTCCCTGATAGCAAACCCTTAATCTGTTCCCCCTATCTCTGGCACAAAACGTTCTGTCTAAATACCTCACCTGGGAATCTCCCACAACCAAAATTCGCTTCGGTACCTCCTTAACTTTCTGAGCAGCCTGAGGGGCCTGCGCTCCGCCGCTCCTCGCTGTTTTCCGTTCTGAGTGAGCTGCAGGCTCACCACAGCACTTGTCTTCCAACACGGCAAATGAATTTGCTGTCCTTAGGGCGTCTGTAGGTGGCCTTGTCAAGGTTTTCTTAAGACCCCTGTCCTTCACGACTATCCACCATGAGGTCCCGTCAACACTGGTCTCCTCCTTCGTTTCCTCCCGAAGTCTCAGCCGTCGTACTTCCTCCCACAGGGAATCCATCTCTGCTCTTAGAGCTCCAAACAGACTCGCCAAATCCTTCAATGTAGCTACTTAAATACGGACGTAGCCGCCACGAAGGCGCTAAGAGGGAAAACGTTCTTAACTAAGAGGAAAAACCTTCATAAGTACCTTCCTGAATCCGGCCCCTGCTTGCTCAGATTAGGGGAGGAAACATTTAATTAACAGTTTTCATGACGTTTTGAAAACTTAGGAGATCTTCCTGCCCTCCTAACCTATCAGAGGACCCATAACTTGCGTTTTTGGAAAGCAAAAATCCAAAATATATTTTCAAGTTATTTTTCGTTTTCAAATTACGTCTATTTTTGGCGATACGTGCAAATGGCCAAATTCAGATGTAATTGGTAAGAGGACAGGTTGCGCCAGTTGTGGGAGCTGACCTGTGAGATTTATATGAATTTATATAGAATTTATATTTACCTTAATTTATATATTTCGATAGCAATTTGTATGATAAGTGGACTGTATTTCTGCAATAATCTCACAAATCGATCCTCTACACATTAGGGGGAGGTTTATATTGAATTTATATATATGCAGCCAATCAAACTACAGTATTAAACTACATATATTGTTAAACATTGAAGAGGTTCCTTATCTTATTGTACAGCAGGCCTTAGTCCATCAGATATAACTAGGATGTAGACACCAAATTATCCTCTTTGAGGTAGCTTCCATCACCCAGTAACTGGTACACAAAGCATGCTTCCTCGTCTTGACCTGTCAAAAGGGCGCTAGCTGTAAAGCCAGAATCCTAATATATGACAGCTATATCAGAGAAAACACTGTAGATTGAACCATAAAGACCTAGGCTTAATTACCTTTTATTAATAGGCAGTTCGTATTCTAACCGGCTCGCCCTTTGTATCTACCTAATATTCATGGCCACAAATAATTAGATAAACGGGTTTCGGCAGAACACTTAACTTGTATTTGTTGACAGCGTGTTGATGATGGTACTCCTTTGGTTTCCATAACACTTCGTCCAAGTAAAATTAACAGGAGCCGAATTGCTCCCATGCCTCTGGTCTAAGTACAATAATAACAATGGCTGACCACTCCCTCCTCACTCACGCTACTGGCCTACATTGTCCAGATGACAGTAAGTTATAGAAAGGTCACATTTACTCTATTTTAATATTGATAATTAAGTTAATTTATAGGAGATGTTTTTATGATGGTAAAGTCCAAAGACTAATGTATTTAAGAATAATTCTCAGCAGAATAGCTGGTGAATTTATAATAGTATGTGGCAATGATATCCCGTTTTCTATAGAAGGAAAATTCCACTACAAGTTACATTTTCTATGGGTTAACTTGTTTATACAATACAGCAATATTATCTGCCTGTATGATATTAGTAATTGGTGTCGGATTTTTCGACACCAGTCATCTCTCATATCAGGAACGTTTGAAGGCCACAGGGCTAACACTGCAAACCAGGTATTACAGGGCGGATCTCATTGAATCTTTAAAAATACTGAACAGGTTAGAGGATGTAGATTCCGGTTATTTTCTTCAGACGGTCAGATGTATCACAAACAAGGCGCAACGGTTTAAAGCTCAAGCCACAATATAGGACTGAGAAGAAGGGGCGATGCTTTTTCACCCACAGTTCACATTAACCCATGGAAACGCCTACCCGCCGAAGCCGTAACTGCCAAAATTGTTTTAAAATATACGTGGAAAAAATCATAAAGACAAATGGTGGGCATTTGTCACTTCGACATGCCGCCGGAATCCTGTCCTCTTCGAGGCCACTAGGGTTAGTGGCCCTATGGTAAATCAGGCACCTTGTTAATTCAAGACATTAACCTACAGTGGCTTACTCGCTGCCAAAATCTTGACATATGGATAGATTCTAAGATGACCTTCAAACAGGAAATTCAATATCTGAGAAAGACAAAATTGCAACTGAATATGATAGCAAACACAGGCCCCGTCTAGGAACAGGACAGTGCTAATGTTTTGCATGCCTTACTCATTCTTTCTCCTGACCATTGGGCATATGTTGTGGTTATTCAAAACGAAGCCATGCAAGACATAACAGGGGCTCCCAGTTGGACGAAAATATTATGCCTAAGATTTAATATTGATTAAGTCTTAGGCTTAATATAATACTTATGGCACCTAGTTGATAAATATTATATTACATGTCACGTAAATATACTGGGGGAATGTCTTTGCAGATGAAGCTGCAAAACTTGTAACCAAAAGAAAACATGTAAACATTTACATACCAGGATCTAGCATGGAATAAACAAATAATTAATAGATAGACGAATACAGAAGATGTAGTGACCACAACACCACAGCTGCAACATCAGGATCTGTGGGTTGGTACAAGAATTTGACCAACTACGAACCTCTTTTTGATGAAAGGAATCAATAGGAAAACGGTTATTACTCCAGGCTGCAGTTACTTAAATGTAAGTACATGGTTGAGACAGAGGACTTGAGCAGCACAAGCAGGCGAGAGGTGGAAGGATAAACAAATCCACCCTGCAAACGTGCTAGGAGACCAAAAGAATGTTTTAGTTTGTGAGAAAAGTGCGAGGTTAAAGATTTTGTTACAAATTAAGCTTTAAGGAATTTGCAAGGGAAGGTATTAGCCTAGTATTCCCCAAATTTGGAGCATGTAACAGTTATAGACGAGTAGGTCTCCACCAAGAGCGGTGACACTGGCATACCCAGGATGTAGCAAGATACGTGATTGACCACAGCCCTGCACCTTTCTCCAATCTAAAGTTGACCCAACATCATCATGTGTGGGAATTTCCTAGCAGGTGATTATTTGTATTAAGATTAGTTATAATTGAGTGGACTGTATGATTAATTTAAAGACCTAGGTGTTACCACTTACATAACCTTGGGAGGTTGATTTAATATTGCTAAATCCACCTTATGATGTAATCATGGAGGTAATTAATAAATTTCTTTAGTTGACTATAATTATCAATGAAGAAGTTAGGCGGTTAGTTTCAGAGTTGATTTGCGTGTTAAATGTGAGTGGAACTTGTCGAGACTGCCCAAATTTTCGCCTCCTAGTTGGAGTGTCAAGCCCAACTAGGCTCCATAAGGCTTCAGTAAACCGTAAGTTGAGGCGGCTGGCTACAAGGTTGCTTCTCTACATTCTGTGGATAACATACATTGTAACTCCTGCAAATGCTAATATTTCCCAAGTTAATCTTAAATGAGTAGACTAACTTCCTATTTAGACCTAATCTTACTCGGTTTAAATTCTCCTGCGGCGTAACGGCCGGCTAATTCTATCAAGGGTAAATATAGCCATAAATCCCAATAGAATGTTAATAACCGACCGAACACAATTTCCCTTGTGTGAAGCTAGCAGCAAAGTCTGGGAGCCGTGGGACGTCGGATGACCCACAAATTAGACGATGCTAGTTGGCATGCTTCAGCAGGGATCAAATAGAGCTCGTGTTGACGTGAGACTGTGCAAGTGACGCATTCTCATTCTATTTAATTTATCTTGTTCACTAACGAGACGATATTGACGTCATTTTACGCCCTAATATTTTAAATCAAATACCAAAGAATAATTTTCTATTGTTCATAACATTGGATCGAAAGGTTTTCTGTGATTAAAAGCACATTTAAGAAATACTGAATACATAAGAACATAAGAACAAAGGCAACTGCAGAAGGCCTATTGGCCCATACGAGGCAGCTCCTATTTATAACCACCCAATCCCACTCATATACTTGTCCAACCCGCGCTTGAAACAATCGAGGGACCCCACGTCCAGCACGTTACGCGGCAATTGGTTCCACAAATCAACAACCCTGTTACTGAACCAGTATTTACCCAAGTCTTTCCTAAATCTAAACTTATCCAATTTATACCCATTGTTTCGTGTTCTGTCTTGTGTTGATACTTTTAATACCTTATTAATATCCCCTTTGTTATGTCCATTCACCCACTTGTAAACCTCTATCATGTCACCCCTAACTCTTCGCCTTTCCAGTGAATGCAACTTAAGCTTTGTTAATCTTTCTTCATATGAAAGATTTCTAATTTGGGGAATTAACTTAGTCATCCTACGCTGGACACGTTCAAGTGAATTTATATCCATTCTATAATATGGCGACCAAAACTGAACTGCATAATCTAAATGGAGCCTAACTAGAGCAAGATATAGCTTAAGAACCACACCAGGTGTCTTGTTACTAACGCTGCGATTAATAAATCCAAGTGTCCGATTTGCCTTATTACGAACATTTATTCATTGATCCTTTTGTTTTAAATTCTTACTAATCATAACTCCCAGATCCCTTTCGCAATCCGACTTCGCAATCTCAACACCATCTAGCTCGTATCTTGTAACTCTATCATCATTACCTAGCCTCAAACTTTACATTTATCAGCATTAAACTGCATTTGCCAATCCTTTGACCATTTCAAAACCCTATCTAGATCAACTTGAAGTGATAGTGAGTCCTCCTCCGAATTAATTTCCCTACCGATTTTCGTATCATCGGCAAATTTGCAAATGTTGCTACTCAAACCTGAATCTAAATCATTTATATATATAATGAACAACAGAGGTCCCAGGACAGAGCCTTGAGGCACTCCACTTACAACATTTTCCCACTCTGACTTGATTCCATTTATACTAACTCTTTGTTTCATTTGGTATAGCCATGCCCTAATCCAGCCTAATATAGTACCCCCAATACCGTGAGACTCTATATTTTTAATCAGTCTTTCATGTGGCACTGTATCAAAAGCTTTGCTAAAGTCAAGGTACACAACATCACAATCCTTACCACTATCAACTGCCTCAACTATGCTAGAATAAAAAGATAACAAATTTGTTAAACATGAACGGCCATTTACAAAACCATGCTGCGACTTAATTATTAATTTATGTTTTTCAAGATGAAGACGAATTTTATTTGCTATTATAGATTCGAGTAACTTTCCCACAATAGACGTTAGGCTAATTGGTCTATAGTTAGACGCAAGTGATCTATCTCCTTTCTTAAAAACTGGTATCACATTAGCAACTTTCCAAAACTCTGGCACTCTGCCTGACTCTATTGATTTATTAAATATGGTTGACAGTGGGTCACAAAGCTCCTCTTTGCATTCTTTAAGCACCCTGGCAAACACTTCATCCGGCCCTGGGGATTTGTTTGGTTTGAGTTTTACTATTTGTTTAAGAACATCCTCCCTGGTAACTACTAAACTCGTCAACCTGTCCTCGTCCCCACCCACATAGACTTGTTCGGCTGAAGGCATATTGTTAAGTTCCTCTTTAGTAAATACAGATACAAAATATTTATTAAAAATACTACTCATCTCTTCATCACTATCTGTTATATGACCTGTCTCAGTTTTTAATGGACCTATCCTTTCCCTAGTCTTAGTACGATATAACTGAAAAAACCCTTTAGGATTTGTCTTTGCTTGCCCTGCTATGCGAACTTCATAGTTTCTTTTTGCTTTCCTTATCTCTTTTTTAACATTTCTAACCAGTTGTACGAATTCCTGTTTTAAAGTGACCTCCCCATTTTTAATCCTTTTGTACCAAGCTCTCTTTTTACCTATAAGGTTCTTCAAATTCTTTGTTATCCACTTTGGGTCATTAGTATTCGATCTATTCAATTTGTATGGTATACTACGTTCCTGTGCTTTGTTTAGAATATTCTTAAATAAGTTATATATTGAATCCACATTGAAATCCCCATTTAAGTAACCTATCGCTGGGTTCATGTCTCGCTCCAAGACCGGCCCACACCCCATACCCAAGACTTTCCAATCAATTTGACTCAAAAAATTTCTTAGGCTATTAAAATCAGCTTTACGAAAATCTGGCACTTTAACAGAATTTTCTCCTACAGGTCTATTCCATTCTATGCTAAATCTGATTACTTTGTGATCACGGTTCCCTAGCTCACTCCCTATTTCGATGTCATTAATTTGTTTCCCTGTTAGTTAACACTAAATCTAAAATATTATTTTCCCGTGTTGGTTCCTTAATGTGTTGCGTAAGAAAGCAATCGTCAATTAATTCTAGAAAATCTTCTGCTTCACTATTCCCTGTTTTGTTCAACCAGTTTATTTCACTAAAATTAAAGTCACCCATGACATAAATACTGTTAGATCTAGATGCTCTAGATATTTCATCCCATAGATGCTTTGCTTCCATTCTGTCTAAATTTGGTGGCCTATATATAACTCCTATTATAATATTATTAGCTTTTTCGTTTAATTCTATCCAAATAGTTTCTGTGTGTGGCTCAGTTTTGATTCCCTCTTTGAGACTACATTTCAAAGTGTCCCTAACATATATGACTACTCCACCTCCTCGTCTAATATATCTATCTGTGTGAAATAGTTTAAATCCATTTATTTGATATTCAGCTAATAGTTCTCTCTTTTCTACATTCATCCACGTTTCGGTAAGTGCAATAATATCTATTTTTTCTGTGCAGACAAGAGCATTTAATTCGTTAATTTTATTTCTTAGATTTCTACTGTTAGTGTAATATACCCTAAGTGAATTGTTATTTTGAGGCCTTTCTCTTTCCCTGATTATTTTGCCAATTCCTTTCTCCCACAAACACATACTTTTATTACCACCTCCTTCCAAATCAATTCCCTTACCTCTATCTACTAACAGTTTAAACCCAAACAAACACCTCTAACCACTTCTTCCAACGAGTTCGCAACAGCAACAACCCCAGCTCTCGATAGATGCACCCCATCACGAGCATACATTTCATTTCTTCCATAGAAGTGTTCCCAGTTGTCTATGAAAGATATTGCATTTGATTTGCAATATCTTTCCAGCCGGCAATTGACACCAAGTGCCCTCGACATCCATTCATTACCCACTCCCTTTCTTGGAAGAATGCCACATATGATCGGGATTCCTCCCTTGCTCCTAACTAATTCAATGGCTGTCCTGAATCTCTGTATTAATTCCTCACTCCTAACTCACCCAACATCATTACCCCCTGCACTAATACAAATAATGGGGTTGTTTCCATTTCCTGTCATAATATCATTCATGTTTCCAACAATATCACCAATTCCAGCTCCCGGATAGCAAACCCTTAATCTGTTCCCCCTATCTCTGGCACAAAACGTTCTGTCTAAATACCTCACCTGGGAATCTCCCACAACCAAAATTCGCTTCGATTCTCCCTTTTCCTTTCAAATTCTCCCTTTTCCTTTCATTCTCCCTTTTCTTTTCATACGTGACGTGATTATTATTTTGCCTGTGAATCAATGTCAGGATGTAGAAATTCACCTTGGGATGGAAGTACACGTTAATTCTTGATAAATTTAATTAATTTTCAATCTAAACAACAAATGCAAATAAAAGAAAATTGCAGACTGGTTAAAACCAGTTTGCAATTTTCTCTGCAATAAGAATTTGATAAAGAAATCGTCACCGCGTCAGACGTGATGGGTGACGCAATAGCCCACCATCGATACTAAAAGAATTTTTTGCGCTTCCTCACTAGAAATTAATATTGTTAGTAAAAATAATTAACACAACGCATTTATCTTGCTGCATTACGGGTTAGTGCTCTGGGTGTCAGAAATTGACATCACTGGCGAGCCAAGCAAGCTACGAGACAGCTCATGGGCCCCTAACTGTCACTGTTACCTCAGACCTGGATAAGGAAGGTTGTATGATTGAGTGCTAAAAGATTTTTACAGGATTCCCTTATGTGCTGTAGAATTAGGCTTCAAAGAGGAAACCCTAGACCTCTGAATTAGCTATAGTAGCCGATGACCTTCTGAAGAGGTATATATGATGAAAGAGACTGTATAGGTAAGACTGATCGATGAAAGAGATTGTATAGGTAAGACTGATCGATGAAAGAGACTATAGGTAAGACTGATCGATGAAAGAGACTGTATAGGTAAGACTGAACGATGAAAGAGGCTGTATAGGTAAGACTTGATCGATCGACTCGGGGAAACTCTCGCCAACAAAGTTTGACTACTAAGATTTATGCATGCTACTCTAACCCTGCCATTGGTAAGATTGAGATCCATTAAGTTTTGCTTTTTTCCAATAAATTTTCTTTTGGAGGCAAGATGCTTGGACTACTGTTGGCATGGTTCCTCTCAGGAGGGTGATGTTCTTACAGGAATCACCTTCCATGCTTAGTCAAGGACTAGTTCACCGAGAGTATACTGATCAATCATGCTACTTTGAACTATTTTTCCTTGTATAATTACTGCTGAATAGTGTAGAACTGGATTTAAATAAGTATTAGGGCTATTGCGGTTTATTCTTCAGAGTTTTTGAAATGGTCAAAGGATTGGCAGATGCAGTTTAAAGCTGATAAATGTTAAGTTTTGAGGTTAGGTAATGATGATAGTTAAAAGATACATGCTAGATGGTGTTGAGATTGCGAAGTTGAATTGCGAAAGGGATATGGGAGTTATGATAAGAATTTAAAACAAAAGGATCAATGCATGAATGTTCGTAATAAGGCAAATAGGACACTGGGATTTATTAATCGAAGCGTTAGTAACAAGACACCTGGTGTGGTTCTTCAGCTATATCTTGCTATGGTTAGGCCCCATTTAGATTATGCAGTTCAGTTTTGGTCGCCGTACTATAGAATGGATATAAATTCACTTGAACGTTTCCAGCGTAGGATGACTAAGTTAATTCCATAAATTAGAAATCTTTCATATGAAGAAAGATTAACAAAGCTTAAGTTGCATTCACTGGAAAGGCGAAGAGTTAGGGGTGACATGATAGAGGTTTACAAGTGGATGAATGGACATAACCGGGGGGATATTAATAGGGTATTAAAAGTATCAACACAGGACAGAACACGAAACAATGGATATAAATTGGATAAGTTTAGATTTAGGAAAGACTTGGGTAAATACGGGTTCAGTAACAGGGTTGTTGATTTGTGGAACCAATTGCCGCGTAACATTGTGGAGGTGGGGTCCCTCGATTGTTTCAAGCACGGGTTGGACAAGTATATGAGTGGGATTGGGTGGTTATAGAATAGGAGCTGCCTCGTATGGGCCAATAGGCCTTCTGCAGTTACCTTTGTTCTTATGTTCTTATGTTCTTATGAACTCTTTCATATGAAGAAAGATTAACAAACCTTAAATTGCATTCACTGGAAAGGCAGAGAGTTAGGGGTGACATGATAAGAGGTTTACAAGTAGATGAATGGACATAACAGAGATATTAATAGGGTATTAAAAGTATCAACACAAGACAGAACACGAAACAATGGGTATAAATTGGATAAGTTAAGATTTAGGAAAGATTTGGGTAAATACTGGTTCGGTAACAGGGTTGTTGATTTGTGGAACCAATTACTGCGTAACGTGGTGGAGGTGGGGTCCCTCGATTGTTTCAAGAGCGGGTTGGACAAGTATATGAGTGGGATTGGGTGGTTATAGATAGGAGCTGCCTCGTATTTAGGAGGATAGGAGCTTTTCAGGTTTGAGTAGCAACATTTGCAAATTTGCCGATGATACAAAAATCGGTAGGGAAAATAATTTGGAGAAGGACTCACTATCACTTCAAGTTGATCTAGATAGGGTTTTGAAATGGTCGAAGGATTGGCAGATGCAGTTTAATGCTGATAAATGTAAAGTTCTGAGGTTAGGTAATGATGATAGAGTTACAAGATACGAGCTAGATGGTGTTGAGATTGCGAAGTCGAATTGCGAAAGGGATCTGGGAGTTATGATTAGTAAGAATTTAAAACTAAAGGATCAATGCATAAATGTTCGTAATAAGGCAAATCGGACACTCGGATTTATTAATCGCAGCGTTAGTAACAAGACACCTGGTGTGGTTCTTCAGCTATATCTTGCTCTGGTTAGGCCCCATTTAGATTATGCAGTTCAGTTTTGGTCGCCATATTATAGAATGGATATAAATTCACTTGAACGTGTCCAGCGAAGGATGACTAAGTTAATTCCCCAAATTAGAAATCTTTCATATGAAGAAAGATTAACAAAGCTTAAGTTGCATTCACTGGAAAGGCAAAGAGTTAGGGGTGACATGATAGCGGTTTACAAGTGGGTGAATGGACATAACAAAGGGGATATTAATAGGGTATTAAAAGTATCAACACAAGACAGAACACGAAACAATGGGTATAAATTGGATAAGTTTAGATTTAGGAAAGACTTGGGTAAATACTGGTTCAGTAACAGGGTTGTTGATTTGTGGAACTAATTGCCGCGTAACATTGTGGAGGTGGGGTCCCTCGATTATTTCAAGCATGGGTTGGACATGTATATGAGTGGGATTGGGTGGTTATAAATAGAAGCTGCCTCGTATGGGCCAACAGGCCTTCTGCAGTTGCCTTTGTTCTTATGTTCTTATGTATGGGCCAATAGGCCTTCTGCAGTTACCTTTGTTCTTATGTTCTTATGTACTTAATGAATTTTCAGGCTGTGACCTTGACACTGCAGAAAGTGAGCGATACCTTTCCTTGCGATGATTTTGGGGCTGAATGTCTCTGTGGCCCGGTCCTCGACCAGGCCTCCTCGTTGCAGGACTAGTCAATCAGGGTGTTGGACACGGCTGCTTGCAGCCTGTTATATCAATCGCAGCCAGGTTGATCAGGTATCCTTTGGAGGTGCTTATCAAGGTATCAAGAACACTGCGAGGGGTCGGCTAGTTATATCCTTCGTGTAGTGAAAGCATGTTGAACTATCTCTGGCCTCTGAAGTTGATAGTTCTTTGAGTACCAATTGCACCTCTGCTTTTCAATGGGAGTATGCTGCACATAATGCCAAGCTTTCTGGTCTCATGTGGTTTTATTTGTGTGCGCTGGTTTGGGACCAGCCCCTCTAATATTTTCAATGTGTAAATAATGTTATGTTGATAGTTAAGTGGCAGAAACACCAGGTGAGGATGCGATACAAAATGAATAGTGATGTTGATGTGGCTATTGATACAGCTCCACGTGCAGGTGATTCATTTACCACTAGAATCCCACATGGTTGTTCTAGTGAAGCCTGGTCTACTGACAACACTGCACCATTTGTTCAGTTTTACTGGACCACCAAGCTTGACTGTACCAGCACAAACCACTTCTCTGGGATTTATTATTTATTATGAGAGATTTACAGAAGTATGTGGCATATGAAAGAGATTTGTATGCATCACAAAGCATGTTCAATGCTACTAACCTAGTGAAGAATGAGTGGGAAGTGAATGTAAAAGAGCTTGCCAGATATATGCAATGGTGTTGATGGGAATTATGAAGGTGCCAATGATGTCAATGTTCTGGCAAACGGGTAAAAAGTGACATGTAGCTTCTTTGTTTTTGTATAACTTCAAAGCCATATGTAACGATTGATAAGTATTTTCATACTCATAACAATAATGCTATTCCCGAAG
The DNA here is from genome assembly GCF_040958095.1 of Procambarus clarkii. Classification (NCBI taxonomy): domain Eukaryota; kingdom Metazoa; phylum Arthropoda; class Malacostraca; order Decapoda; family Cambaridae; genus Procambarus; species Procambarus clarkii. Next base: position 27,321,426 of record NC_091161.1, on the reverse strand, counting down.
ACAGTACAGACACTCATTAAGGTTAGAACATTAATGGAATATCTGACAAAATCAAACCTTGCTACATTACTCAAACATCTGTCTAGATGAAGGCACAATGACATGGTGGAGCCGTCTATCTTCCAAAGATTTTAATCAAAATAAACCTGCTAATTATGGAGTAGAGCTGTACATGCTAGCTGAATCAGACTGGTTACATCTTTGATTTTGAAGTATATGCAGGAATTGAGAAGACAACAATTCGAAGGGTTATGAGTTTGATTGCACCAATGAAGAGCAAAGGTTACCATTTACATAGGGATAACTGCTATAACTCGCTTCAACTTAGGTAACAGCTGCTTAAACAGGGTGTGTACACCTGAGGTACTCTCAGATTACAGCGTAGTGCACCCAAAGATCTTCAGCTAGAAGCAAAGAGGAAACGGTATTAATGAGAGAATCCATAGGAGCCGTGATGAGGGTTCGAACCTATGCAGTGGGTGTTTCCACACACACGCCCGAGTCAACTAGGCCATGACATGGTATAAGGGTTACAACCTGGAGTTCTACTGAAAATACAAGGATTTCCTGAGGTTTCTACTGCAGCTGGGCAAGGAGTTCCACACAATCCCCCCCCCCATGCACTCTGGCTCTGTCATCCAGGAATGTTCTCCCTCTGACTCTCCTCCTTTAATACAGAGTAATCACACTAACGTGACTGCATCAATGAGAAAATCCGTAGGAGCTGTGATGAGGGTTCGATTCAGGGTGTGCGCGTGTGGGAACACCCACTGCATAGGTTCGAACCCTCATCACGGCTCCTATGGATTTTCTCACTGATGCAGTCACGTTAGTGTGATTACTGTGTAGAATATCATGTTGAGGGTCCTTTCCACTGTTATGTTAATGAAGACTGTCAAGGCCGAGGAAAGCAAAGATTTTGTGGGGTTTTATTTCAAGAACGATGAATTAGTTGCTAGATTAAAAAGGGACCGTGGTTGGGAGGCATTGAGATTATTTGGTTCAATATCTCTGAAAGTTTATAAGTTGTCTTGGGGATCTGCGAAATCATAGGTCTAAGAGGTTATCCAGGATTATGGGTCTTCATATTAACATTTGCCAAAAAAGTAATGTGATTCAAAATAAATATTTTATAAATTTAAGCTTTCAATCACTGTTCACTGCATCTGTGAGGAGGTTAACAAGATTTTAAATATTTTTTGTTTAAGTTGTCTTCAGACCAAGTCCATTCCATCCAGCGGTTGACCCCAGAGATGTATTCATCAGTTTTAACATGCTGTTTATTCAAAATAAAGACTTTTTCTAATATAAAATAATTTTGTTATATATTAGCAAAATGTGCTAATGTATCTACCTTCTCCTTCTGCAGCAGAAACTGCGAAAACGTTCGCCAAATAACCTCTGCACAATCACAGCCTGCACGTGCAGCCCCCTCAGCCAACATCTCCCGCAACAGACGAATTTAAACTTTACAGAATAAAATATCCCCAAACCTATCAAACCCACAATTATCTAACCCATACAAACGAGTCAACCCTCTCCTGCAGAACATGCAATAACTAATAGCGTGCAGCCACCTTCCTCTTCGCTAATGCAGTGAACAACCTCTTACACTCGTCCTTACACCAGTCACCCTAGTCCAAAAGACAACGATACCAACGTTTTCGGCCGACCAACACAGCCCACCGCTCCCGAAACCGAGCACGAACATCAGGAGACCGTAGCAAAGTAAAATGCAATTCAGTTTCCATCATCCTCGTTCCACACGCACCTGTGGTCCTGTGTGCTCAGAGCCCTGACCTTCACCAGCACCATACAATGGTCCGAGAAAGCAACTGGTACCGTCCAAAAAGATACCACCGACCTTATATCATGTTTATGTTCACTTATGAACGTAAAACCTATTGAGACGAGAACACTAACCATAAGACAAAATCGTAAATGTCAATGCACCCCCCCCCCATCCCTGAATAACATCGCATCCCGAAAACCAAAACACTGAAGAGCCTCAATCAATGCAGGGGACACATTTGCAGGCAAGAGATTGCTTCTGTCCCTTGCCGACTTGACAGTTAAATTCCCCGTAAAACACCATGGCACGTATCATGTCTCAATAAAAAAAAAAAATCTGCAAAAAAAGCCTCGTTCTTGCTGCCTAGCCACCTCTGAGGGTGCATAAATGAATAATAAAGGAATCGCCACCATCATAAACGACATCTTTACCAACAAAATCCTGCCATCCTAGTCATTTCCATGTGCAACACCGAAATAGGCGCCTGCTTGAAAAGGAGGATCATCGTACCCCTTTCAACACTTGTACCAGATTTAACAAAACCGAATACTCCTCCTTCAACCAATGCAACAAAGCCACACACCGAACATTGTGTTTCTGAACAAAAGGCACATCAACCTCCTGCCTATGAAGCACCGAGATCAGCCGCCATGGAACGCAGCCCGTTGTCATTAATAGAAGCAAATGTTAAATGAGGAGTCATATGAAGTATATATTTACTAACCACCTATCTGTCAGGGCCCGGCCGGTCAAGACGAGCCGAAACTCCACGCAAAGAATCAACAACAGCCTCTGACAATCTTTTGGGCACCTAGGAAAGAGCCACGCCTGGAGGTGGGGCTCCAGGCGTGAAACAGACCCCGCTTCAAAACTAAATACAAATCATGACCATCATGACTGCCGGCTACAGTCTCGGCACCCCCCACTCTGGCCTACCAACAAAGGGATGCCCACACATCTGCACCGAGGAGGGAACCTCATCACAACCACTGACCTAAAAGAAGCCACCTCAGACTCCAGCACACCCTGCTCACTGTCCATGGTCTCCAACATTTCGAGAGTTCCAGTGAACAAACTCTTCCATTCCTCGTGCGACGTTCCTGCCTGGGAACGAGAGTCGTCGGAAGAGAGGAGCCCAGGAGATGTTGAAGGGGGTGTAGGGAAATCTTCCAACTGGAAATTTGTTTTTATTAAATTATTTAATTTATTAGTTTTATTGGAATTTATTAATTCAAAGCAGACTGTATATTTAGAAATGATCCTGCTATGAGTTTTCCTCTTTCACAAATTCGGGGGTTTAATACACATAGCCGATCAATCAAAATTAATCAACTAATGGAAATTTGCTACAATTGTTAGCCTACTAAATATTACTGGTATAGTTGAAGAGAGAATACAGCTTGGCTGTAATGTAGAATATAGCCTGGTAATAGGCAAGAGACTCATGGTCAAGGCCATAATGGCGACTGAGAATGCCTCATGATACACCAAGATAATGTAGTCACTTAACTTCTCCTCGTCTCCCCTTGCCGAATAACGACAAAGTAATAACCAGCAACAAATATATTTGACAAAACAATGAAAGAAGAATGTTTAGTTCACGAAACCTCACACTAGAAGATGAATGGGCAACGACATTTCGGCCCGTTCTGGATCCATTATAAATTCGATTGTGATGAGACGACTAATTGATGAAGATTAAGCCACTCAAAAGGTGGCACGAGCTGAATAGCCAGTAAGATGAGAGGGAGGGAGGCACGGGCACAAGTTTATGCCTGTGTTTACATGGGGTAATGTAAAGAATAAGTTAACTTGAAATAATTCTTACCCGTTCTGGGTGGGTAGTCCTGCTCTGTAACCAGTCAATTTATTAGTTTAAGTATTCACTATACTTATCTAACAAGCAGAAATAGCACTCTTCCTTTAATTAGGGAAGTTCATAGTCGATAACAGGAGTTGTTGGTGCTCGACCACACTGATTTAGCAGGAAGATTAATAGCTCACACTAGCGTGTTTGTGGGCTAAGTTGGTCTCTCTCAATAGTCTCTCCCCTCCAGTACTCAGGACGCGTTCCCCAGCACAGTTTTAAATCCGTCATTACCGACTTAGGGAAGTAGACATTGAATTCACTTGTAATTAAGTTATATCCAGTCTTGGAGAATACTTTATCCTATTTGTTTCCAAGAATAATGTTTTTATGATACGTGTTATGGATAAATATTCTACAGGTGATGTGGCAAATATCCCATTTTGTCTGAGAAGCCATGAAACCCATTTTCTTTTAACGATTCTCTTGGAAAAGTTAGTGTGTAGTTGGGTTAGTATTTTCCTAACATAACTGCATTTGCTAGGTGCAGTGTGTGTGAGTATTTAGTGACAAATTTCACCATAATTCCGGGGAGGAGGGGAGTAACACGGGTTGGAGTTCATTTTTTAGGAATTGAGAAACCATCATTGTTCTCCTTCTGTATTATAGTATTGTTTGTTTTAATTTGCACTGTGGTGCGGCAGTCCTTTCAGGACAGTGGAGTGGGAAGTCTCTGGGTGACATCCTTTCCTGCTAGCTATGAGGAAATTAGTTTTTCTAAGGTTTTGAATACTAGTTGTACCACCTCACTTTCACTATACTCAAGATACGCTGGCTGTCTGAATACAGACTATAACGCCTAGAGGCCATTCTGAATGTGGACAGTCGCTGTCAACCAGAACATCACCACCAGATTTTAATTTTTTTTTATTGTAGGGGTTATTTTCTGATACTCCCATAGTTATTATTCTCCTGTAGTAGTCATTCTCCCTAGGAGCAGTTCGGTATTCTAGAGTCCAAACGTCATTCCACCGACTTGTTACTCTCGATAGATGTTTGTAGCTCTTAAGTCACTAGGACATGCGACGGATCTTCTGGTCCCATGTATGTGAGGGATGCTAGAGATATACGAAGTCTTCCATACATCAGATTAGATTGACTTAATGGCTTACCTGCGAAAGATCGTCAGAGGTTGGTCAGTGGTCTGTTATTGACCCGAGAATCAATTTCGGTGGCCAGTGTAAAGCTCCTGTAGATCAAACTTTAGTGGTGGAGGGTTTTCCTTGGACAGCATTTGACTGTTCACACCATCCGCTTGTAGAAGCCTCCGTGCCATTGTCTTCTAGGGGATATGAACTTCTAGTGGCACTACTGTTGATTTAAGGCAATGCATACAACTGGGTGATTCCAGACATCCCTCAGACATGCTTCCCCTGTAACGAAGTTGCACTGAGATCACTAACTTGGGGCAGGATCGACGGTCATCAAACCTTCGGAAAGCATGTATGAATGCCTCGGCACATGTCTGGGGGTCCCTACAGAGTATTAGGGATATAATTTTGGAGATAAATATATCCTCTGCAATTAGATTAATGAAGCGGTGGAGATAATGAATTAATGTATGTTATGATATGTAATGAACAATGTATGTTAAAATATAATAAGAGCATATGAGTATCTTATGTGCTGATCTAAGAGTTTATTCCTAAATGTATTGCTTTGCCTAAGAGACAGTTCACACCACCACCATGGAAAGATTGTAACGTAGATGTAGTAATTACTTCCCTGCAAAACAACAAAGTATGTATGAGATACCAGAGCTGAGAGCAACATATAACTGTGTAATTAAAGAATTGCCTACAGAAAACACATGTATATTGTGATGGATTAGTAGCTAGGGATCACTAGCAAAAACTGTCACTGCTCTACCTGTTGTAAAGGTTAACATACTTCACGTTTTGCACAGATTAAGGAGCAAATAAAAAAACTACTCCTAGCACAAGTCGCCACAGAGCCAAATTAGCAGAAGGAAGACTCACTGTGATATAATACGAACAAGACACTGTATCCCCCTCTTTCAAACCTGGCAGAGATACAGACATTGCAGTAGCCATACACAGACTGATTTGGTTACAAGTGCTGCTGAGAGGTACTAAACTCAATAGTTAAAACGTGTCATATCTGTGAAACAGATGGTGGACACCACTATTGCATTACTTGCTGAAATGTGAAGCAACTGAAGCCCAGTGCACCAAATTTAACATTAATCCAATGAGAGCAGCTGCGTTAGATTCAAAATTCACAGCGACTACAATGCAGTTGAATAATGGGACACTAGTGAACACTTTACATCTATATTTGCCACCAAGGTAATGTTATCAAAACATGACTAAAACCAGTGCACTAAAACATAAGCAGTAAAAAAATTGAAAAAGAGGAAACCACACCTCCATTTAAAACTTTGACTCAGATACACAATAACAAGGTTATTGTGAATAACCAATCTCAATTACGGGCTCACTATAGCCTGTGCTACATGGACATTTAGTTCTGAGTAGCTAAATCTAAAACAACGGCAACAACAGCTAAGGATGTGGAAAGGCAGGATGCAGTTTTTATTAGGGAGTACACATCGGCACTGTATATACTGTTATTGGACACTGCTTAACTGACAACGTCTCTTCAATGCAGGCTGAACTTAAAACTGAATTAGCAGGATTACAGGAAGTAGTCAAATGTAGTAAGAAAAAAAAAATTATATGTAGACAGTAGAGGAGCGTTGGAGTCTTTAAATAGCAGACGAGCAGTATAACAAAATATTGTAACAGTGTATAGAGAATGTAAAGTCTTTAGAAAAAATGGGTATAATATAAGATTTATATGGCTCCCTTCACATATTGGAATATTGGTGAATGAGGCAGTTGATGTGATAGCGAAAATAGCCTTAGAAAAACTCTTCTCGATGTTGTATGTCATAAAACTTTGAAACGGTCATAAATCAAGATGATCAAAGAGGATGAATAACAGGTAAAGGGAACGGCTATTGAGGACAGCAGTAACACACACAAGCATTATGCGTCCTTCATTTATGGTGGAGGAAAGTCTATTTGGAAGGATTCAATTTATATGAAATTAAGAGTAGGATACAAATGTTTTTAGTATTACGGTTTTGTCAGTGAATTAGATAAGGAGTGTAAATTATGTAGTATGCCACACGCCCACACTTTAGATCATTATGTATTAGTGTCAACTTAATGATAACTATATAAATAAGGAAATAAGTAGTGTACCACATCAAATTTAGTTGTGATAATAGTGTGATACAGAATACTTTGGCTTCAGTAACACTGCCCCAAGACTTGTATGCTGTGTTTACTGTATTAACCTGCAATGTAAAATGTAATTCTTGTACTTTGATTCGTGAAATTATGTGCCTCTTGAGGGACTTGAAGTAGAGGGTAGAAATAGCCTAAGATACTTTATCCCTTTGAGATGTATTTTATTGTTTCTATAAACTTACTTAAACTATTTTGAGAACGCACAGTTTGAACAAAGTTTCCCCAATTGCGTGCGTTTCTGCTTTATCTCAAGTCATACAACATAAGACGCTTCAATTATCTTTCATATTTTTTTCTTGCAACTCCCCTATTGAATTAGGGTTATTTTTTTTAGATCATTCCAATGACGTTCAAAAAATGTTTGTTCTTGTTCTTGTGTTGTGCTTGGCCATTTTGCAAATGTTGTCTTCAACTTTCTTGGTTTCAGAGAATCATTTGGCAAAGCTTTGATGCAAATAACACATTGAGGTCTTTTTTCTTCATTGAGGATGATGGACGTGAATCCTCATTAAACATATGAGGCGTCGTACGCTCTTTATCTGACAAACATGATAGGCTTCAAATTCTGTATCTAAAACACAAGAATAATTCAGACTGTATTATTAATTTTATAATATAAAGAACTTTTCCGTGCAAACAGCGAGGTGGACTTTGTACACTGCTATCCAAAAGAGACCTGGGTCAAACTATCAGCCAACCAAATTAAGGGACGTCCTCTAAGTAAGGAATTATATGGCTACATTGGTAGTATTACGACAAACGCAGTCAACTGATTTCGATATTGGTTTCAAGCAACATGGACAGGTAGTGCTAGCCACCTTGCCAGAGCGTTGTCAGGTAGCCAATAAGTGCACCGGGTTAGGGAGTTAGTCAGGTGGTTGGGGTGAGTGAGTGAGGGCTTGCCATGGCCTTGGCTGCAGTGCCACCAAGTTTTGTGGAAAATGTGCAGAAGTATATGGAGTTAGACGGCCGTTTGAGTGCCGTAAGGTTTCTACCAACAGGGATCGCACATCTAAGCTGGTATTGTTGTGTATTACACTAGTATGGGCCAATAGGCCTCTGCAGTTACCATCATCCTTAAACACACGATGACTAATATATACGAACTCGCTTATTCATCGATTGATTGACAGTGCGTCAAGTTGATTATTTTTATATCGAGTATGTATTTGAATAGATTAAAACCAGTTTCTCAACATGGAGTATATGACCCACATGGGGGCAAAAATGGGAACTGGGTTGTGTGATATGAGTGAGTGCCATTTTCTTTGTTCTATATAATATGAGAGGGAGGGAGGCGGGTAATTTTGACATTATTATACAAGGTTGAGAACCATTGGTTTAAACTTAAAATGTCATGGCTCATTGACGAGCACAAGTGATTTCTTTTTTACATGCAAAGCATGCAATTTAAATACAATAAAAACAAGAAAAAACACAGAAAACCTAACAAAACAAAACAATAAACTACCGGCCAGAAGGGCCGACAGCTCAGTACAACAAAATACAAACACGATAAATGCAGTGAAAAACACAGCAGACATCAAGACACAAAATAGAAAAAATGTCACATAAGCAAGCACAGTAACATTTCAAAACAAAACAGCATAAAACAAACATCAAGAGGCATAACAGGACACATAAGAGGACAATCAAAATACACAACAAAACAAAAATAATAAACAAGTACAACATGTAAAGCAATAATAAAACACGAGTGCAAACGTACAGCACAGAAACAATATATGAATAATAACTCACACCAAACCAATCGCCCCGCAACAAAGGGCGAGGCCAAAAGAAACAATAATAATAATAAACAAGCAATCCATGCAAATCTGAAAATAAACATAGGTACATACACAACAACAAACACGCATCGGCCTGAAGGACCGAGAACAAAACACAACATAAAGGACATCATGAAACAAAACAAGAAAATCGCATAGCACACAACAAGCTAAGAATAAAAACACATGCGAGCAAAGCAGAAGGATAACATACATGGCAAAGTAAAATCAGCTTACATAATTGCCCGGGAACATGACCTGGGGATACCGCACATTAAACGCCTCCCAAAGCAGCCACCTTCCCCAAGAGGGTTGACCCATCACCGGGGGCGCCATTTGAACCGGAACCCCAGCAACAAACACCTGCAGACAGGGAACCCATATGGTGTCCCTCCGGACGTGAGTAACCGCCACCCTATCCCATACACCTGGAACCCGCTCATCAGAAAAGTCCTCCGGCCTTTCAGACGGCAGGAACTCGCAACCCAGGCCTCCAGGTCCTCAAAACGCAACCCCACAAGAGGGGACCGGACAGAGGGGACCACCACAGGGGCACCAGCGGCCACCGGCACACCACCAGACGAGAGCAGGGAACCAAGGCGGCGTGCATCCTTTCGTAAAGTCACCACCAGGCCATGCCCAGCACCAGCATCCTCACCATCCCTGGCATCGGAAGCCACCACACCCCACTGCGGAGAGCCCCCGGGCGGAGAAGGAACAAGAGGCACACCCGAGACACAGGCATCAGCACCAGCAGGCACATGTACCTCCGCCACCACCAACCATGGAAACAACGACACATCCGGAGCCACGCCGTCAACACCTGAAGACCCACTGTCGCTGAAGTCCCCAACATCAGCCCAGGCAGTAGACGAATGCCTGGAATGTTTGGGCTCCGGCCGGATATCGTCAGAGCCGGAAGCAGATCCAGAAGCACAGAAGCATGGGCACCACTAGCCGGACGAACTGACGCCCGACGCAGAACGGCAGCAGCCTCGACCACAGGAGGAACCGGACCACACACAGCAGGAGGCTCCACAGCCACCCCAGCACCCAGCACAGTAGGGACCCGAGGTGCGGACGCAGGGCCAGGTTCCACATCCGAAGACGAGAAAGCAGATGGCGACGCCTCACAGGGAGTACCAGGAAGGTCCACAGGAGCAGCAGGGCCAGAGACATGGTCAGGAGGAACATCCGACGGCACCGCAACATCCGGAGGAGGGTCTGCGACAACCGGGGGAACGTCGGGCGACGCTGGGGGGAGCCTCAGCCGCGAACGGGACGCTCACCTCCTCACCCCCGGAGTCCTCCTCCAGAGGGAGCAGCGGGAAATTATCTTCACAGAAAAAGTTCACGAGAGCGACCGGATCAGCAGTACACACGGCAGCCTGATGCCCCAACAAGCCACACCGGAAGCAAGTACGGGGTTGTCGGGCATAAAACACCCGCACGTAGTATCCTAACAGCTGGACAGATGACGGAATGTCCGACCTCAGGCGCATCCCGAGGGTCCGAATGTTGGTCTTCACACCCGAATACGTGCCAGACGATATAGAGTTCATCTGCACACTGACGACGGAGCCGTACCTCTGGAAGAAACGCTGGAGGAGAGTCTCGGGAAACTCAATGGGGGCTCCATGGACACTTACGTCACAGCCCCCTACGGTCTGAAATGGTCACAGACCCGGTACCGTCCTGCAGCTTCAAAGTACGCCCTTCGTACCTCCGGAGAAAATCATGGTACACTGCCTCACCCACAAACTTGATGATGACACGGCGAGCAATGACCAGCTGGACACCATATACGTCCTTGACCGGGACGTGTAGCATGTCACTCAAGACAAAGTCCACTAGCGGGTAACCAACACGGCCAGTAAACTCCAATCCTATGGAGTTTATCCTCACGACAGCTGGAATAGGGCTGCCCATCGCAAACACGCCACGTCCCCACCACCAGGAACAGCAGGGAGGGTTGACACACCCACACCCCCTGCCAGCGAAAACGGCAACTCAAGTAAGGTTATACGGCTAGGTAATGATGATAGTCATTACCTAGAGGGAAGGTGATGAGATTGCGAAAGGAATCTTGGTCATAAATAGTAAGAAATGTAAGCAAAAAAAATCTATGTATAACTGTTCGAAATAAGGCAAATAGGACCCTGGGAATATTTCTAGAAGCGTTAGCAATAAAACACATTGTGTTTTTCTGAAGCTGTAACTAGCTAGTTAGACCTCATTTTGATTATGAAGTTCAGTTTTAGGTATCCATACTATAGAACGCGTCATGCATGGAATGACAATGTTAACACTACGAATTGGGAACCATTCCATGTGGAAAAAGATTGTTAAAGCTTAATTCATTATCTAGAAAGGCGAAGAGTTAGGGTTGGCCCTGATTGACGTGTATTAGTTAAACTATGTTTGAGACAAAGTATATCTTGCAGGGATGAGTAGTTTAGGCTATTTCCTTCCCCCCCCCCCCCCCCCCAAGCGTAAAAGCTGAAGAACGGGCATAACAAGGTTAAGGTATAAAATACATCGACACTTAACTGAATACGAAACAATGGATGAAAATTAAATTAGTGCAGTCTCCGTGGTGTAGTGGTAAGACACTCGCCTGGCGTTCCGCGAGCGCTATGTCATGGGTTCGTATCCTGGCCGGGGAGGATTTACTGGGCGCAATTCCTTAACTGTAGCCTCTGTTTAACGCAACAGTAAAATGTGTACTTGGATGAAAAAACGATTCTTCGCGGCAGGGGATCGTATTCCAGGGACCATAGGATTAAGGACTTGCCCGAAACGCTACGCGTACTAGTGGCTGTACAAGAATGTAACAACTCTTGTATATATCTCAAAAAAAAAAAAAAAAGTCTAGATTTAGGAAAGACTTTGATAAATACTGGTTTAGTAACAGGGTGGTTGATTTGTCGAACAAATTACCGGGTAACATAATAGATTTTGGGTCCTTTGATTGTTTCAAGCGTAGGTTAGTCGTATATGAATGACTGAATATAAATAGAAGCTTCCATGTGAGGGCCAGTATCCTTGATTTTTATGTTCTTAAAGAAGACGTGGATTGTTTTACCGATTGTTTCAACCGTTAACAGGAGCTGCCCTTAATGTCCAAATATGTTGTCTACTGTTCTGATGCTAGAAAGAATAATAATGGCAGAAGTTAATAATAATAATAATTATCACGAAATAATGAAACCAAATTAGACCATTTTCGAACTAGAAAATAATAAATTATGGTTGTGAATTAGGTTGTAGATTAATGATACAAATTCAGGACAATGTTGGTTAGCAACCAAAGTGTCCTCTCGAATATTGCATCACATTTTAACGTCAAAATTCCAAACAGCAATTTAGTTAATCATTTTATGTCCGTCGTGGCAACTCCAGAGGACGGGCCGATGTAACCGGCGTGTGACTGCTGAAGGGATTCAAGTGTATGTTAGTGATTATTATTATTATTTTTAAGTTCTTTATAAACAAACTACCAAGACTGGATGTGTTGATCAAAGGCTGTTTCTGCGTCTGTGGGTTTCATTATGTCCTCCTCATTGTAAATATCAAATAAGACTACGCCGCCTGAGGGAAGCTTAATTTTAAGAAGCGACTTCATATATTATTTACCCAAAACACATTGGTTATGTATTGGTTTAATAGACGAGAACACGGCTTATCTGCAAGATATGGAATTACATGCGGAATTTGGCAAATGATTCACACTTGTTAAAACATGTTTTATTTCATAATATTATTACATAAATAGTTTATATTTCATTGTTCATATTAAATAATAAAATTACATTCTTGGAATATGAGATTTAAATTTTTTTAGGGTTTTTAATACATTTAGACATGTATTCGAGTAATTTTCTGGAACTGTGCGAGCAGCCTCGAACTCCTGTAGCGTCTAGATGTGACACCAGCTGCATTGACATTTCACGTGTAAGGTGTTCGTTATTGTCGTAAAGTTGACGAACATTATTTGTTAGTGTTTGTCAGGCCGAGGCACTACATCTTGATCATCACTATATATCCCAATTCTCCATCACTTAAGAAGTCTGGGATATCAACAGTGATGTCATTGATTGAACGTTTGTGTCTGGCTGTCAAATATTTTGCCTCGAAGAAATTGAGAATCATGAGGGAGTCGCCTTCCTCTATGATCACTGGTGGTATGTCAAGTCATGTCATGGGTTAACTTAATGTGTTAACGAACGTTTCTGATGAGCGTTTTGCTTTAAGCATGTTGAGCATCTCGATGGGTCAGGCATCCTTCACGACCTCTGGTGGTACATTTACCAAATTGTACAGCGCGCGCAAAAATACTTTCGTCGTTTTTAAATGTTCCGGAAATAGATTTTGAAGGTCTAAAGGCAAACTGGGATTTTGCTTAACTGTTCTGTGCTCATTCCTAGGTTTCCTTGGGCATAAACGAGTTCCAGTTAACACTTTCTTCGGGATCCAGAGGCTCATGTTTTCCATAGATGTAAGCCTTTATAACTGCAGTCGCCATCACTACAGAAATGCAGTATAATTTCCACATTTTTCAAGTAGTGAAGTGATGCACTCGAACTCTGTCGATGATTTACTAATCTAGCTGCACTGCTCTAAATAACAAAACGTCACTTGCATTAATATCCAAAGGTGGAAAATGGTCAGATGGGTAGTTGAAGACTTGGGGTCGGTTGGTCCTATGGTGACCAAATGGATTGATTGATAAAGATTAAGCCACACGAAAGGTGGCGCGGGCATGAATAGCCTGAAAGTGGAGGCTCTTTGGAGCCATTACCAATAGCTGAGACTGGAGATCTGTAATTTTTCTTTTCCGGGGGGGGGGGGCCTCAGCTCGTTGTTGCCGTGTGGGGGCCCCTCAGCTCGTTGTTGCCGTGTGGGGGCCCCTCAGCTCGTTGTTGCCGTGTGGGGGCTTAGTGGGCGGCTGCCGGAGTGTGATGCTCCTTGGGACAGTCCTCTGTCCTGTTCTAGCCTTGTGCTCCTGCTGCCGTCCTCTCCAATTCTGCTGGGCACCTTTTCCTTTTCCTTCTGTTTCGTTTTTCTCCCCCTCTTCTCCTATCTGCTTGCCGTTTCCTGCCGACCTTCTGCTTGTTCTGGTTCTTCCCTTGGACTTCTTCTATTTTGACACCCGGGTGCTTGAGGAGGAAGCACCTGTACCCGTAGAACTGTAGTACCCGACGTCGAGAGCGAGGGGAACCTTTTATTGTCAATCCCCCTTTCGTCACTGAACCCGATCTCGACGGACTGACTGTTCTTAAGGTGGCGTTTGTGGGGCGTATACTCACGACGCACCCCAAGGAGGCCCCGGCAATGATCGGCGATAGCTTCTTGTTGGGTGTCCTGCCTCTAATTGTGGCTCCATGGTGGGTGTGGGGGCACATTCGTGAATTAATTTTTCTTTTCGTAATGATGATGACCCCTGTTTCGGCTGCTTCTGGTGTACCTTCTCAGGCTCGTGGGGTGGGCGACCAAGCCCCCGAGTCAGTCCGTGTTGGAAGACCGGGCTCTGTAGCCTCCGCTGCATCCTCTGTGGTTGGGTCGAGCCCCAAGCCCCCAGTGGTGACTACCTCGTCCCCTGGCGCGGCTCCTTCTCTAGTTGTAACTACTGCGCCTTTTAACCCCTCTCTCTCTGGGGGTTCTCACCGCCGTCCTCGTCACGGCCGCCCTCGCTCGATTCCTTCCAGTTCTACTACATATCAAGCCTTGTTTGGTCCCGCTTCGTGGGCCAAATATATTGATCTCCTCCCTCTTGATTCTGCACCTCCTGACGATTTCTCCCTCCATCGACATCTCGTTGATTCCGTGGATGCCTCCATTACTTTCAACCCCACTCGTCTCGGTACACGTGTCGTTGCTGCTCCTTCTCAGGATGCTGCTTCCCGCTTGGCTGCCTTATCCTTCCTTGGAGAGACCCCTGTTCGGGTCTCGAAGAACGCTCAGTTGAATGCCAGTGTTGGCACTATTCTGTTCCCGCCCATGTTGCGACCGGTGTTCGGGACCTGCGCGACTGCCACGACGATATTCGACATATCCTTGCTGCCCAGGGCCATTCTATTCTCCAGGTGGACACGTTTACTCGTCCCCCTAGTGGTAGTCGCCGTCAACCCCTCCGGGTTGTGAAGATTACCTTTGATGGTAGGACCCTTCCACCCTCTGTCATTCTTGCTGGTGCCAGGTGCTCTGTCCAGGAGTACATTCCTTCTCCTCGGCTCTGCAACAAGTGCTGGAAAATTGGGCATGGTGCCCTCCGCTGCTCCGGGACTGTCTCTCTCTGTCCTTTGTGTGGTGGCGAAGGTCACTCTAAGTCGGAGTGCACTTCTCCCAAGGATCGTTGCCTCAACTGTGGTGAGGCCCATCCTACCTTCTCCCGTGCGTGTGTCCATTACTAGCTTGAGGCAGCCGTCCTCAACTTGAAGCACCGGGAGCATTTATCTTTTCCTGAGGCGAGACGCCAGGTTCGCCGGCTCCCGCCTTATGCTAATATCTCTTATCCTCGAGTGTTGCGCTCTTCCTCTCCTTGTCCTTCCCGCCTTCCTCAGACTCACAACCGTTTCCGGGCCTTGGACCCTGATACGCCCACTGCCCCCTCCTCTGTTCCTTTGGGTTCTCTCCCGATGGATCCACCTCCTGGTCCTCTGTCTGGGGTTCCCCTTCTTTTTACCCGGTCTGTTGTGTCTCCTGTGTCTTCTTCCTCGTCTCCCTCCGTTCCTCCCTCCCGTCCTTCCCCTCCGTCTCTTGACTCTCCCCGCCGCCTGTCGGTGCGGGCTGATGTCCATCGCTCTCCAAACGGCCGTCATGTGTGCTCTCGTTCAGCTTCTCCTGTTGAGACGCTAGAATCCGTTGCCCAGTACGTGGTTGCTGGGACACCTGTCTCTTTAAGTCAGAAGCGTAAACCTGGCTCCTCTCCTTTCTCATCCCCGGCGGGTAAGAAGGTTTCGCTTTCTTCCTTGGCCCCTACTTCTGCCTCTCTCGCTCCTTCCCCTCCCATTTCGGTGGTTGCGCCCCGTGTTCCTGCTATGGAGGTTTCTTAAGCCCCCGCTTCCCTCTCGGTTGCTGCCCTTGCTGAGGTACACTCCCCTCTTTCTACCCCTTTTCCTGCTGCTGTCCTTGACTGCTGCTCTCCGTTGTCCCCTCCTCTTCCTCCTCCGGACCCCACCCGCCCACCTCTGATCTGTTCTCCCGTTTCCTTCCCCCCGTCTTTGCTCAGTTTACCCATGCCCCCTAACCCTGACTTTGCTGACCCTGATCCCGACCCTGATATTCTTTAACGTGCTCTGTTGCTCTTTCGCCTTTGTTTCTTCCTTGTTCTCTGTTTTTGTTCTTTCTGTTCTCGTCGTTGTCCATTCTTCAATGGAACGTTCGAGGTTATTACGCCAATTTCCTCGAACTCCAACTTCTGATTTCGCGGTTTTCGCCCCTTTGTGTCTGTCTCCAGGAGCCGATGCTTGGTGCTCGTCCTGGTCGTTTTCGTGGCTATTCCTTTCTCTCCTCCCCCCCCACCCGTTGCTGGGGCTTCTAATTCTTCTGCTCTTTTGATTCGTGCTGATGTTCCCTTTGTTCCTTTACTTTTTCCTTCGCCTCTCCATTGTTCTGCTGTTCGTATCTTTGTGGGGAAATGGTACACAGTTTGTTCCATTTATCTCCCCCCGAATGTCCCGCTTTCTCTTCCTGATTTGAAACACCACCTAGACTCCTTGCCGGAGCCTGTGCTCCTGCTGGGTGACTTCAATTGTCGTCATTCTCTTTGGGGTGACGTTCTGACGAATACCCGGGGTCGCCTTCTTGAGCCGTTTCTCCTCTCTTCTTCCCTGTATCTTCTGAATTCTGGTGAGCCCACTCATTTGGACTCTCGGACTCGCACCCTTTCTTGTCTTGATCTCTGTCTCTGCTCCTCTTCTCTTTACTTAGATTTCACGTGGCAGGTTCTTGATGACCTCCATGGAAGTGATCATTTCCCCATCCTTGTTTCCTTTTTCTCTTTTCGCCCTTCCCACTCTTTCCCTAGGTGGCAGTTTCCTAAGGCGGACTGGACCCTATTTACCCTCAGTGCTACTCTCTCTGACTTCTCCCTTCTGCCTCTCTCTTGCGCTCTCCTCCTTTTTCATGACACTGTCTTCAACGTTGCCTTCCGCTCTATCCCTCGCTCTTCCTCTCGGGGTCCACGGAAGTGCGTTCCCTGGTGGAATACGGACTGTGCTCGGGCTGTCCGCTGTAAGTGTGCAGCCTGGAAGAGGCACCGCCGTAGGCAGACGACCGATTCTTTTCTTTTCTTTCGGAAAGCGAGTGCGGTGGCCCGTAGGGCCATCCGTACGGCTAAACGTGAATGTTGGGCATCTTATGTCTCAACAATTACGTCCGAAACTCCTCTGGCCCAGATCTGGAAGCGTATCCGCAAGATAGCGGGTAAATTCGTTCCTGATGTTTCACCGGCCCTTCACCTCCATGATACTCTTGTGGCGGACCCGTTGCAGGTCGCTTCCGAACTGGGTTCCCACTTTTCTTCTGTTAGCTCTGGTCTTCATCTTCCCCAATCTTTTCTTCTTCGTAAACCTGTCCTTGAGTCTCGACATTTAGATTTCTGCACTCGTCTTCAACTTTCCTATCATGATCCCTTCTCTCTCTCTGAACTTCGTTCTGCCCTGGCCCTCTGCGGTTCTACGGCGGCGGGCTCCAATGGTATTCATTATCATTCATTAACACCACCACCTCCTCTCCCCTTCTCAATTTGGTTTCCGCAAGTGCCGCAGCACGACAGATGTCCTGGTGAACTTGGAGGTCTATATTCGTACTGCTTTTGCTGCGAAGACCTCCGTTGTTGCCGTCCTTTTTGACCTGGAAAAGGCTTACGACACCACTTGGCGATATCATATTCCATCTCAACTTCATTTTTTTGGCCTTCGTGGTCATCTCCCTCTCTTTCTCCGCAGCTTCCTCTCCCGTCGTTCCTTTCGGGTGCGCCTTGGTACCGCGTTCTCTGCCTCTTTTCAGCAATATGAAGGTGTGCCCCAGGGTAGTGTTCTGAGCACTACTCTTTTTCTGGTTGCCCTCAATGGTCTTCTTTCCTCTCTTCCTTCTGGTGTCTTCTCCGCTCTCTATGTCGATGATCTTACCCTTTGCTGTCAGGGTGATGATTCGCCTCTCCTTCAGCGCCAGCTTCAACTTGCAATTGATGTCGTGTCGTCTTGGGCCACCGATCATGGCTTCAAGTTATCTACTTCTAAGACTTGTGCCATGACGTTTATGCGGAAACGGGTTGTTCTTCGTCCCTCTTTGTCACTTTATGGTCATCCCCTTGAATACAAAGATTCCGCGAAGCTTTTGGGGTTATTCCTTGACACTCGTTTGTCTTGGTCTCCCCATGTCTCTTACCTCCGTGTTGAGTGCTCCTAAGTCCTTTGCCCTCCTTCGGGTCTTGTCCCATACTTCTTGGGGGGCAGATAGGCGCACTCTCCTTGCTTTACATTCCTCTCTTGTCCTGTCTAAGCTCGATTATGGTTGCCCTGCTTACTCGTCTGCTTCTCCTTCTACTCTGGGTCTATAGTGGAGCTGACTTCTGAGTAGATATCAACCTAGCAGTCGACCTTGTGGAAGTCCCTGGTGTGATAGGGGAGGTAATGAGACTTGCATCAGAATCTATGATGAGGCCCAAGCCATTATCTAGGTACATTACCTTGAGGTTACCTTGAGGTGCTTCCGGGGCTTAGCGTCCCCGCGGCCCGGTTGTCGACCATGCCTCCTGGTTGCTGGACTGATCAACCAGGCTGTTGGACGCGGCTGCTCGCAGCCTGACGTATGAGTCACAGCCTGGTTGATCAGGTATTCTTTGGAGGTGCTTATTCAGTTCTCTCTTGAACACTGTGAGGGGTTTGGCAGTTATGCCCCTTATGTGTAGTGGAAGCAGTGTTGAACAGTCTCGGTCCTCTGATATTGATAGTTCTCTCTCAGAGTACCTGTTGCACCTCTGCTTTTCAACAGGGGTATTTTGCACATCCTGCCATGTCTTCTGGTATCATGTGATGTTATTTCTGTGTGCAGGTTTGGGACCAGCCCCTCTAATATTTTCCACGCGTAAATTATTAGGTATTCTCTCCCGCCTGCGCTCAAGGGAGTACAGATTTAGGCTCTTTAGTCGGTCCCAATAGTTTAGATGTGTTACTGAGCGGATTCTAGCAGTAAAGGATCTCTGCAAGCTCTCCAGGTCAGCAATTTCTCCAGCTTTGAAAGGGGCTGTCATTGTACAGCAGTACTCCACTCTCGAGAGCACAAGCGTTTTGAAAAGTATCCTCATCGGTATAGCATCTCTAGTGTGAAAGGTTCTTGTTATCTAACCTGTCATTTTTCTTGTAGTTGTGACGGCTACTTTATTGTGTTCTTTAAAGGTAAGGTCTTCCGACATGAGTACACCCAGATCCTTTACATTGCCTTTTCGTTATATGTTATGATTTGCCTGAGTTTTGTACATGGTTTCCGTTTTTATATTTTCATTTTTACCATAGCGCATGAGCTGGAACTTATCTTCGTTAAACACCATATTATTTTCTGTAGCCCATAGAAAGACCTGATCTACATCTGATTGGAGGTTTGCCGTGTCCTCTATGTTGCCTACTCTCATGAAGATCCTAGTGTCATCTGCAAAGGGTGATACAGTACTATAGGTTGTGTGCTTGTCTATGTCCGATATGAGGATGAGAAAAAGTACTGGAGTAAGCACAGTACCCTGGGGGACTGAGCTCTTCACGGTTGATGGGCTGGATTTTATTTTGTTGACTATTACTCATTGGGTTCTGTTAGTCAGGAAATTGTAGATTCATCTGCCTATTTTTCCGGTAATTCCTTTTGAACGCATTTTATGTGCAATAACACCATGGTCACATTTATCAAAAGCTTTTGCGAAATCTGTATAAATTACATCAGCGTTTTGTTTGTCTTCCATAACATCTAATGCCATATCATAGTGGTCCAGCAACTGCGACAGGCAAGAGCGCCCTGTTCTGAAACCATGTTGTCCGGGGTTATGAAGATGCTGTGATTCCATGTATTTTGTAATCTTACTTCTTAGCACTCTCAATTTTTTATGATGTGCGATGTTAGTGCTATCGGTCTGTAATTTTTTGCCTCTGCCTTATTTCCTCCTTTATAAAGTGGTGCTATCTCTGCTGTTTTTAGTATATAAGGGATAACGCCAGTATCTAGGCTTTGTCTCCCCAGAATGTGGAGGGCCTGCGATAGTGGTTTTTTACAGTTCTTGATGAATATGGAGTTCCAAGAATCCGGGCCTGGTGCAGAGTGCATAGGCATACTGTTTATGGCTTCTTCAAAATCCAGTGGGGATAGGGTGACGTCTGATATATGATTTGATGTTGGTATCATATCCTTGAAAAATTCATTTGGGTTATCAATCTTTAGTGCGTTTAATAGCTCGCTGAAAACAGTCGTACTGCTTCCTCACTAGCTCGCTCATTTTTTGTTGTCATCGGTGAAAGTTCCATCTCCCTTTCGCAGGGGCCCGATACTAGATGTGGTTTTTGATCTTGATTTTGCATAGGAGAAAAAATATTTCGGATTTCTCTCTATTTCACTGATGGCCTTTTGCTCTCTTTGCCTCTCCTGGGTTTTTTATGATTCTTGTAGCTTGAGTTCAATTGTTTCTATTTCTCTACCTAACCTTCTTCGCCGTTCTTGAGATAGGGTGCGACTCTCAAGTTGTTCCGCGACTCGTTTTCTTCGCCTATATAGGGAACGACGTTCCCGTTCCAATCTGCATCTCTTCCTCTTTTTTCTTAGGGGTATGCGGTTTGAACATATTTCTAGTGCTACTGAACTTATTTTTTCCAGGCACTGGTTCAGGTTTGCATTTTCTAGCTGTTCTTCCCAGTTTATTTCTGTGAAGTCCTGGTTTATTTGCTCCCAGTTTGTTTATTATATAGGTACAGCACTACAGGTATATACTACAGGTATAGGTATAGGTTATATTATATAGGTACAGCACATTCAGTTCCCTGATGAATCGGTAGTTGTCGGTCCCCTTTGGGGGCCCCTGGGGTCCCATTGTGAAGGCTGGCTTGACTGGTAGGAGGAACCACTGTTTGGTAAGACTAGGAATCGTCTGGTTGGTTGGTGAGAGCTGAGGTGTTGGGTATAGCATCAGGGGCTCTGGTGGCGGGGTTGAGAAGGTTGGCTGTCTTTGTTTCAACCTGGGCCTTGATTTTTTCCTGTCTGCTGGAAAAGCGGTGTGAAATTGCAGGTTGATTGCCGTTGCAGAGAAGGCAGCGATGAGTTGTCGATTTACAGATCCAGTGGCTGGTCCGGCTGATAACTGTTTGGTCGGCGATGTACTGATGTGGGAAGAGAGGAAAGAAGTGGTGCACTTTGCTAAGTGTGCAATCAATTTTTTTAGTTTTAATTTTTTAGAGATCCTCCACAAGAAATAGAGAACAATATTCTCACCTTCTTGACCAAGGTAAAATGGTGTAATCAGACGGCTTCTTTTAAGATCTTAAAGAAGTCGCTTTTGGTGACGGTATGGCCGTCCATGGGGCGAGTCCTGACTTTTAAGTGGTGTGGACCGGGTGTGTGTGTGTGATATAGTGGAACAAATGGATTAATTGATGAATATTAAGCCACCCAAGAGATGGCACCGGGCATGAATAGCCCGTAAGTGGTAGATTTTTGTTTAGTAAAAGAATACTGTGTGCCGAGTTCACATTTAAGTCAGGCTGCTATCGCGGGGGAGGATACTGCTTGATAATATTTGAGGGTGTCCAGCTGCTGGACAACTCTTTTTGACCAGAATAGTGGCAGTGTTGATGGCTTCAGGGTGGTTACTGCAAGATTCAGGGACTCTTAGAGCTCTTGTAAGGTAATTGGTTGCTTCACATTCCTGGAGATAGTGATTTTTGTTTTTTTTTACATGCGAGCACGCGTATAAGTACAATAAAAGCAAAACAGAAAACAAAACTAGAACAAAACAAAGTAGAGCACAAAAGTACAAAATAACAAATGGTCTAAGTACAAAACACCGGCCTGAAGGGCCGACACCAAAAAACACATCAATAAAACAAACAACAATAATGACAAACACAATAATAATTACAAACACAGGAAAATAGTACATAAATGAAAACAATGCAACACATTTTGTCTTCGTTTTCATGTTCATAAAAGAATTACACAAGGTACAACATAATACACAATACAGAAACAAAGACAGTTATCTGGTTGATGGGGTTCTGGGAGTTCTTCTACTCCCCAAGCCCAGGCCCGAGGCCAGACTTGACTTGTGAGAGTTTGGTCCACCAGGCTGTTGCTTGAAGCGGCCCACATACCCACCACAGCCCGGATGGTCCGGCACTCCTTGAAGGAAGCAATCTAGTTTCCTCATGAAGATGTCCACGGTTGTTCCTGCTATATTTCTGATGCTCGCTGGTAGGACGTTGAACAACCGTGGACTTCTGATGTTCATACAGTGTTCTCTGATTGTGCCCATGGCACCTCTGCTCTTCACTGGTTCTATTCTGCATTTTCTTCCATGTCGTTCACTCCAGAACGTTGTTATTTTACTGTGCAGATTTGGGACCTGTCCCTCCAGTATTTTCCATGTGTATATTATTTGGTATCTCTCTCGTCTCCTTTCTAGTGAGTACATTTGGAGAGCTTTGAGACGATCCCAATAATTTAGGCGCTTTATCTCGTCTATGCGTGTTGTATATGTTCTATGTATTCCCTCAATTTCTGCAATCTCTCCTGCTCTGAAGGGGAAAGTGAGTACTGAACAGTACTCAAGACGGGACAACAAAAGTGATTTGAAGAGTACAACCATTGTGATGGGATCTCTGGACTTGAAGGTTCTCGTAATCCATCCTATCATTTTTCTGGCTGACGCAATACTTGCTTGGTTATGTTCCCTAAACGTTAGGTCGTCGGACATCATTATTCCCAAGTCCTTGACATGCTGTTTTCCTACTATGGGCAGATTCGATTGTGTTTTGTACTCTGTATAATGTTTAAGATCCTCATTTTTGCCGTATCTGAGTACCTGGAATTTATCACCGTTAAACATCATGTTATTTTCTGCTGCCCAATCGAAAACTTTGTTAATATGTTTGTAGTTTATCAATGTCATCAGCAGAGGTAATTTTCATGCGGATTTTTTTATCTGCAAAGGATGACACGAAGCTGTGACTTGTGTTTTTGTCTATCTGATATGAGAATAAAAACAGCAGTGATGCAAGGACTGTACCTTGAGGTACAGAGCTTTTAACTGCGCTCGGACTCGATTTTACTTGATTGACTGTTACTCTTTGTGTTCTGTTCGACAGGAAATTGAATATCCAGCGTTCTACTTTACCAGTTATACCCATTGACCTCAATTTGTGTGCATGATCACATTTGTCGAATGCCTTTGCAAAATCTGTGTATACGACATCTGCATTATGTTTTTCCTCTAATGCCTCAGTGATTTTGTCATAGTGGTCAAGTAGCTGTGAGAGGCATAATCTTCCTGCTCTAAATCCATGTTGGCCTGGATTGTGGACGTCATTGGTTCCCATGAATCTAGTGACCTGACTCCTGATCACTCTCTCAAACACTTTTATTATGTGGGACGTTAGTGCAACTGGCCTATAATTCTTTGCCAATACTTTGCTACCACTCTGGTGTAGAGGGGCAATGCCTGCTGCTTTAAGCGCATCTGGTATCTCCCCTGTGTCCAAGCTCTTCCTCCACACTATGCTGAGTGCCTGTGCTACTGGCACTTTGCATTTCTTTATAAATATTGAATTCAATGAGTCTGGACCCGGGGCATGGGCATATTGTCTATTTCTCTTTCAAAATCTGCCACGCTCGTGTTGATATCCGTTATATTTACAGGTGTTTGAGTATCATTCATAAAGAAATTGTCCGAATCTTCCACATTCATGCTGAGTATCGGAGTGCTAAACATGTCCTCATACTGCTTTTTAGGATTTCACTAATTTCTTTGTCATCCAAAGTGTATGAATCTTCACTAATACGAATAGGTCCAATACTTGCAGTGGTTTTCGCTTTTGATTTAGCATATGTGAAGAAATATTTTGGGTTTTTCTTTATTTCTTGAACTGCTTTCTGTTCTAGTTGCCTTTCTTCAGTCTGATAGGAAGGCTTCAGTCTGTTCGATTTCTTCAATCTCCCTGTTTAAATTATTTCTTCTTTGCATGGAGAGTCGTGTCTGCTTAAGCATTTCCGTTAATTTCTTCCTCCTTTTGTAATGTTGTCTGCGTTCTCTTTCTACATTGGACCTCTTTCTGGCTTTCCCCAAAGGAACATGTTTCAGACAGACTTCATATGCTTTAGAAGTCAGTTTTCTATTCCTTGTGTAGGATTTTTATTTCTTAGAACATTTTCCCATTGATGTTTGTAAGTTCCCTGTTTATTTTCTCCCAGTCTATCCTCTTATTAAAATTTAATTTATTTTATAGCCCTTCTCGCTTGTTGTTTCTCTTGGGCCTACTACCGTTATTAATATTCGTTTGCACTTCAATGAGCTTGTGGTCCAAAGTACGTAGTGTCTGAGACAATAATGTCTCTGATTAGCTCCTCATTGTTCGTGAATGTCAGGTCCAGCGTGTTTTCGTTCCTAGTTGGTTCTGTAATCT
Source organism: Procambarus clarkii (assembly GCF_040958095.1). NCBI lineage: Eukaryota > Metazoa > Arthropoda > Malacostraca > Decapoda > Cambaridae > Procambarus > Procambarus clarkii. The sequence goes on along the minus strand of NC_091161.1, from coordinate 27,297,043 downwards.
GCTGACTGAGCGAGAATTTGTCACAGAATCTCAGTAGTTCTCTGACCTGTGGTTGGTCAGATTGACTTCCCGCTATGATATTGTTTACTATTCTCCATTTTAAACTGGGTAGATTGAAGTCTCCAAGGAAGATGTTATCTGGTACTGGGTTTGCTAGGTTATCAAGGATATTCTCTATTTTGTGGATCTGTTCAGTGAATTCCTCAACTGTTTTATCTGGCAGTTTGTATATTAAAATAATAAGTAGATTCATATTTTCTACCTTATTCCACAACCCGTTCTCGCACTTTCTTACATTCAATATTGACTTATTAAATACGTGCATATGTGAAATACTAAACATACTATTTTACCTTGAAAAGCTTCATAGAAAACACCGACCTTACCTAACCTTCTTAGTATGTTAAGCATCTTATTGCTTCGTAATTACAATTATTACTTAACCTATTATAGGTATAGGTTAAGTAATAATTGTAATACCTATTATAGGTATAGGTTAAGTAATAATTGTAATTAAGAAGCAATAAGATGCTTATCTTAACATACTAAGAAGGTTAGGTAAGGTCGGTGTTTTCTGTGAAGCTTTTCAAGGTAAACTAGTATGTCACATATGCACGTATTTAATAAGTCAATATTGACTAAGAAAGTGCAAGAACGGGTTGGATTCCAAGTACCTCTACCACCTCATTGGACGATTTCAGGAGCTCTGTGCATGCCAGCTCCTCTTCAATATACCGACCTGCTCCTCCACTTGACCTAATTACTGTCACATCTATATAGATTTGTAAATATATGTGCATAATAATACAGAACACCACCAGATCACCGAAATTTCAGGTACAGAGGCAAACTACAAGGTACACAGGAAATATGAAAGTGACATACAGCAAATACATATACATAAAAAGACATACAGAAATAATGGGCACAGAATAAATCCACGCATACACACGACGCACACAACCACATACACAGCACAAGGCAAAACCACATGGCACATGAAACAGACTATGACCAGGAAATAATGGCCAAAAAGAACCCCCAAGTCACAGAGACAGCAACACAAAGACCTCGGTAAGTGAGACAGGCGAATAACAATATACATAGACATACGCACAATAAACACCCACACCAAAAAGAACAGAATAGTGGTAACATAGTGTAAACAGCCCACACAGGGCAAACTGAAAGGCCCACGCAGGAGCCAGGAAAGAATCACACCCCCCCCCCCCCCCACACACAAGCAAACCAAACCGCACACACAACCACTGGAGCAACCACAACAAAGTCAAAACAACTACACACACACCCCACCCAACCCCCACTGAGGAGGCCTACCGGAGGGCCGGGGACCGAAGACAAAAAGAGAAGCAGCCCCACCCAACCAACCCACAACCAAGAGCCCGACCCACGACATCTCACCCAAAAGCATCCCCACGAACATACCCACCCGAAAAGCACGCCGCAACCACAACCACGTGAACCGCAAACGGCCTCTCAAAAACCCCAAAACCCTAGCAACCCCATAACCCTCCCTCCCGACCAACCCCCACACAATACACATAGTCAGCAACGAGAAAACATAATGTATTGTGCACCCGGCGAGATCCCCGCGGACAAGACAAAAACAAAAACCACAAAAAACCATCCCGATACCCTGGCCAAAACGTCACGAAACCAATGAAGCAAACTCCTTAACCGCTCACAAAAATAGAACACATTCAACTGCGTCTCAGGCAGACCACAGTGCATGCACGCGTCAGAGGCACGCAAACCCAGCATGCATGACCGTGCATTTGTTGCCAACAACAGATGCAACATACGAAACAACTCCCGCTGCTTCGGCGCCAGAAAACGAGCCCCCAACGGAGGCTCGTTTTCAGAGAGAGTTGTTCCCCGTGTACACGCTCATTTACACGAGCACGCACATGAACACCCTCTGCCCACTCACTCCGCAAACCACAAATACGCTCCTTACATTCCGAAATCTCGCCAAAACAATCAACCCCAGCATTGTACTGCACATACAACCGCGACAGCTGCGCCTGTAACAACCGCAGCAACTCAAATCGCCCAGCAGCCTCACGTTTAGCAACCACGCGAAAGAACAAACGACACTGCACCTTACTCCACTCCCACAACTCCAAAATAGACGGAAACGCACACCTCTGGGCCCGAACCCCGACTCACCAAACCCGAACAGACTACAGACCTGCGGACAACGCAATAACCCACAATTCAGCATCCACCACCCTGCACATGACTGGGCACACCAACCCGGACCACCACCAAACTATGGTCTGAAAATGCAACCAGGACAGTGTGGAAATCAAACACAGAACATTCCCCGCCAGCAACATACACCCGATCAATCTGCAACGCGCCCCACGCGCAGCAAACGTACAAGACAATTCGTCCCCAAAGAGCACAGCAGCGTCCCGGAAACCAGAGGAACGCACCACCTCCAGCAGCGCACCCGAGACATTCTGCGGGCGAGCGCTACTACATTAACACTCACTCGTCACGCAATTAAAATCCACCCCCAAAAAATCATACCCCGCCTATCATGACGCAGGAACGGAATGACGACCCCAAAAACTCCACTCTCACAAACAACACTCGCCCATCCTCATCCATCTCCGTGTGAAGCATGGACAAGGAAGCCCTCCGAGAAAACAACATAAGTGTCCCCCCGAAAGGCGTCCTCGGTGGGTTGAGCACCACATGAAAATACACACTCAAACACTGCAACATCATGAACCTTATGCATCTTAATGAGAGCCACATCCACACGCTGCTCCTGCAGAACATCCAACAGGCCCAACTGGACCCCAAGAGCATTCAAAGACGCACATACAACAGAGGGCGCCATTGAGAGAACCTCAGGCCCCCCCTAACCTGTCGCGACCCCCGGGGACACCCCCACCATCGGAAGCACACGATGCCGCACATCCGGCCGCACATCAGCCTGGAACCCAGGGCGCTCACCGCGGTCCACACCAGACACCGCACCGAGCCCCACGGAGGAGCTCTCCACAGGAGCCCCAGTGCCCTAACCAACCGGAACATGGACAGAAGCCCCTCGACGCCCATCCTTCGATAATACGACCACCAGGTCCTGATCACCAGGGGCAACCGCCCACTGAGGGGAGCCACCAGCAGGAGGCACAACATCCAACACGGAAGACACCACAGAAGACACCATGGCGACGTCCACAGCCCCACCATCCGCCGCATCGCATTCCTCCGCCTACGTCCGGCGAGGTGACGCAGCTCAAGCCGAACGACGGCGCTTAACAAGAGGCCGCTGATCGTCGGAACTATCACCCCCAGCAAGCGGTGCCCCAGAAGAACTCGGCGCAGGCAGCCCCAAAGCCAAGGCAGCACGTTCACATAGAACAGTAGCCTCCACAGCACGGGGCAAAAGTCCACCACCACGCCCAGAGACCGGAACCGGAGAATGAGCAGGCTCAGCAGGCGGGAGAGCACACTCCAGCACACGGGAGGCATCTAGTACGGATGACAGGGCCGGCGCAGGAGAAGACGGACCTGTGGGCGAGGAGACCAACAAAGGCGACGAGGGAGACGATGCAGAGGCAGAAGGTGGGGCAGAGGGCAGGGCATAGGCAGGGTTTGGGAGAGCGAGCACACCCATCACAACCCCGGCAACCCCGGGAAGCAGACGCTCGGCGGCAGGAGAGGCAGGTATCACCCGTGCAGCAGCATCCAAGGCCGCCACGGAAGCAACCGGCCACGGATGCACCTCCGCGACAACCGATCGACGAAGATACGAAGCAGGAGCCTCCAGGTCCACATAGCTCACTGGTGGGGCAGACATACCAGGGCCAGACAAAGCAGGGCCAGATGGAGCGCCCGCCGTAACCACCGCAGGAAACACACCAGGCACCAGGAAAGAGCGAGTAGCCACCGAGGAAGCCCCATGCTCAGACAAGTAAGGGAAGTCTCCCTCCAAGAAAACCGAAGGGGCCTAAGCACGAGGAGCGTCACAGCCGGCCGCCACATGGCCCTCGGCACCACACCGGAAACAGGTCCGTGTCTGGCCCTGATAAAATACCCGGAGCGAGATCCCACGAAACAAAACTCTGGACGGAATGGGTGTCGCAACCTGCATAACGAGCGTACGAGTGCCCGTACGTAGCCAGCCCGCACTCAGTGTTGAAGCGGTGAGTCACCACCACACCATACCGTGTAAACACTGACCTCAGCTCGTCCACGGCGAAAGTCACCGGCACACCATGAATGCTCACATACTGCACGGCCCCCCAGGGGTCCGAAACCTCCACAGTCACAGCCGATGTAGGGATAGTATTCAAGCGGGTATCTCAGCGCGCCACAAACTCCTGGTAAATCAAACTCGAGTTGGACACCGCCACCCAAGTAGGTGAGAGCTTTTCCAGCCCCAGCAAATCACGAACGTCCACACAGAGCACACCTATGAGCGCAATCTCCTCCAGTGGCCAGTCCACAGCTCCAGAAAAGTCTAAGCACACCGTGTCAACCCGCCGAACGTGGGAAACAACACCAACAACCATACCGGCAACAGAGTCCTCTGGCCAGCGGGTGCACCGCACCCGCCGCCACTCAACGCTAGGCAACAACTGGCAGGTCAAGCGAGAACGTCTTGACCCCCTGGCGGCCAGCGAGGCAATCAGATAGTGAAGTAGTGGCTTCTCTGTGATTGTTTGGCAAAAGATGCATTCCCTCTGTTTGGGTTAACCAATCTCCCAGTTGCATCTGTACCCTAGACGTAGTCTATATAACCGAACTGTTTTTTCCCTGTGGATTCCTTTTAGGGTATTTAACTTTTTTAACTTGGAAGCCTGAAGATACCATATTGCAGAGGGCGAACCTTCAGCTACTCGGTTGTTGTTGAGCTTTGTTGAGGTGTGAGAGTTTTTTGGTGATAGTGTTTTTTTATGTATTCGAGGCAGGGTTTGATTATTTTATTAATCACGGGATAACTAGTTGTCAATTTAGCAATTTCATCGCCTTTCTCATTTATTGGTATTAAAACCTTGTATTCCTTAGGTTCCTGATTCGATCCCCCGTGGAGTCAGAAACAAATGGGCAGAGTTTCTTTCACCCTGATGCACCTGTTACCTAGCAGTAAATAGGTACGTAGGAGTTAAAGCTGAAACGGGCTGCTTCCTGGGTGGTGTGTAACGAAATGGATGCCTGGTCGAGGACTGGGCAGTGAGGATGCTAGGCCCTGAAATCATATCAAGATAACCTCTAGGTAAGGCTCCTCCCAAGTGTAGTTTGGAGAACAAGTTTAGTTTGAGTGTAGGTGATCACCTCCTCTATCAAGAATCGTGCTTTTTAATTGTAGTTGTTTAGAAATTTTCCCACTCTGGCAGCCCAAGAGTTTCCATTGTTTTGTCGAAGTCTAACCACCAAGGCCTGTCTTGCTGGGATTGGATTAGGGGAATAAATTATCTTGCTGATAATAGTAGCTGTTCTTTGATATTTTCTTTCTTGAAGAGAGGGCAAACTAGTTTCCAGTCTTAGTTTAAAACCTGGTCTACATAGGGGGCTCCCAGGGTAGCCCTAATAGCATTGTTTTTGGCTACTTCAATCTTTTTCCACTGTTGTTGTGATTGGATTGAGTGCAGGTGGGGTATAGTCGATGTCTGATCTGACTGCCTGTACATAGTATGTGCGAAAGACTTACAGATTGGCTTCTCCAGAGAGGGAGGTTAGCGACCTGATGATTGCCGTCCGGGCCGCAGTGTTCTCTCAAGTAAGAGACCTCAGCATTAAAATGTCCAGGATTATTCCTAGATACTGATAAGTGTCTACCCATTCAACTGGTTGACCCTGTACTGTGAGTGGGATGTTCGTCGTCAGTATTTTTATGGGCATGGTTTTTGTCTTGGTAGGGTTGAGTTTGATACCAATCTGCTTTACATTTTCACTGATGCAGTCTAAGCACTTGTGTGCAAGGCGCGCCGCATCTCTTCCTTTTATGATAACAAAGTCGTCCGCGTAATTTAGCAGACTGAAGTGTTGTAGGAGTTTCAGCCTCATTATTCTTTCCATTAAACAGTTGAAGAGAAGGGTCCTGAGAATGCTTCCGTGGGATGTATCATATTCATGTCTTTTCGTGACAGTCTCTGAATACAAATTTCACTCTTGCTTCTAAGACAGTTTTTGGTCCAGGAGAGGAGGTTGCCTTTGACCTCTTTGTCGATGAGACGGCAGAGAATAGCTGGGGCGCGAGCCAGTTCAAAGGCTTTTTCGAGGTCCAGGATTAGCAGCATTACTGGTCTGTCATTCTAGTGGGCTAACAGTTGTAGTACATTCCACTGTGCCAACTTTTATAGGCATACATGTCCTGGTGCAGTTTAGGCATGTTCCACTCAAGGTTGTTGCGTGCCATTGTCAGCCGTCTTGGCTGCAAAACTTTGGAGAGAGATGGGCCTTGGATTAGCTGGATCTTTGGGTTTTGTGATCGGCACTGTCTGCCCCATTCAAAGCTGTAGGTCTAGTTAGAGAAGTCCAGGCTGAATTAATTAACCTAAGGTATGCTGCGTCTCCCTCTTGACCGAGGTATCTAATTATATTATAGGTCGTCTCCAAGGGATGTATCTTTGAAGTTTTTCTTAGCCCGACTGAGCTCAAGTGTGAAAGGGGTATTAGTATCAGATTTCTGCACATACTGTACGGATTCTGTGCTACCTTTCGTCCTCTAATTCCGTCTGCACTGCTAGTTCATCAGGTGGAAGCTGGTTACTGGCTGCTCTTTCAGCAAATTTGGTTGCTAGTACCAAGTGGTGAAGATGCGAACAAACTTGAATGGTCCCCAAGCATATATGCAACCGAAAACTTCACACCTCAGAAGTGACTCGAACTTATGCAGCCAGAGGTACAGGGGGCACTATACAACTGGCGAACATAGTACCTTAACCACTCGACCATCCGTGACCGTACAAAAGACGATGGTAGCCTTGGCTATTTAGCCCACCGTCCCGACGGCACTTGAAGTAGGGTATAGTTATTTCATCAAATCACCTCATTCTCGTCGCGTCACGTGAGCAACATAATAAGGTGATTTGATGAAATAACTATGCCCAAGCTCACCTCCAAGTGGTGAAGATTTGTTTAGTCGACCAGACCGTATTTGTGTGTTGGGAAGACTTCATATTTTTGTATTTTGATGTTCAGTAATCGCATAAAACTGCATATTGTATCAAATAACTATCAGAATTGCGATGAGGATGGGGGGGGGGGGGTGGGGGGGGTAGGGGGGAATTCATATATTAGTCTGATCTCATGCTTGTAACACCACAATGGTTTTGCTTTTTAAAATTTATGCACATTATTAACTGACAGTTGTTTAGTTCGACAGTAATAGTTTGAGTATCCTTGTCCAGGTAGGTAATCCAAGGCAGAGTTCAGGTTATAGTGCTTAGAGTCCTTGACTAAAGATCAAATTTATTTCATTTATTCACGAAAGATAAAGAAACTTACCTGCTTTCCGTTTGAATTTTTGCGAGTTTTAAATGTATCTTGTGAACAATTACAGATCTGAATATATTTTAAAACTTGAATTGCGTTCCATTTCATTGCTTTTATTTAAGTTGTCTAACAGATTGACTCTTTGAAATAATAAGTGTGGATGACAAACTATATTCACAGCAGAGAAGAAATTTATACTTACATTTAAGGATGCAATTATCATAGGAGCTTCCATGATCAGAGAAATCATTCGTATGTCATCCCTAAACTTTAAAATTAATAATATCTTAAAAAAAACATCACTTTGTTGATGAGGATTGGCCGTCCAAACCGTCAAATTCTCATGGCAGTCCAAACAATCCCGTTCTCATGGCCGGCCAAACCAATATGGCCCCACACACACGTTCATGTGAGAACAAATCGTTATAAAACTGGGAGTTGCGCTATTTTATTCGAATCAGACCTGAATATATTGATTTAATATATACTGAGTTAGATTTTATATAAGTTACGATGCCTAAAAGAAGTTATAACTCAATCCTCGCGGTGACGTCAGATATGACTAATATTAAACGTATAATTCATATTTTAATAACGTGAATAATCCTCAAAATACCTAAATTTAAGTATTAATTCGTAGTTAGTCTTAAAAGCTAAAAATCCTCATGGCGGTATATTATTAGATGTGTGTTTTAAGTTGTTGATTGTTACAATGGGAAATCTATAATAATTATAAGTGTAAAATGATCCAGTTATATATGAATTATAAAGGGAGGAGTCACTCTTACTATTTTGGTGATTTTATTGTGTAAACATTATTGCACCCAATTGGAAAATATCGTTTCTGGTGTATATATAATAAAATTTATTAATGATATAAGATAAAAATTTGTATAACATATGTAGGTTACCTTGATGATTTCGGGGCTTTAGTGTCCCCGCGGCCCGGTCCTCGACCAGGCCTCCACCCTCAGGAAGCAGCCCGTGACAGGTGACTAACACCCAGGTACCTCTTTTATTGCTAGGTAACAGGGGCATAGGGTGAAAGAAACTCTGCTCATTGTTTCTCGCCGGCGCCTGGGATCGAACCCAGGACCACAAGTCCAGCGTGCTGTCCGCTCGGCTGACCGGCTCCCTTAATACTAGATACATACCTCCCTATGTACTAGATAAATTTTTTATTACATGAATGTTTATAAAAATACTGATTGGAGACAAATTCAGTGTTAGTAATGGTCATCGAACTAACAGTTCTCATTACTTTAAAAGCAATTACATAGTATTTGTAATAATTACATATAATTTGATATAATTATAAGCTTTGTCGTCTTCTTAGTCGTCTAGATTGTTTTATCTTTATCCAAATGACTATATTTGTCTTTAGGACAAATATACAGGGTAATGGTATCCAAGCAATGCAAAGTATTATTCAAGTGGCTGTTTGATATTGACATGTTTGTAGATACGATAGCATTCTTCGGGTTATACACCTTGAAGCCCACTCTTGGTATACTGACATCGGTTCCGTTGGGTATCTATGCAAAGTTTATCAGATTTTTTACGATTGCTTCATGTTGCGAGTGAACCCTGGCTCTCTTAAAATAAAAAAGTTCAGTAGCATCTACCCAGCGTCGCTTAAATAGGGTGACGTGGGAGTTAAAATTATAGTCCTGCAAGCGAAGACCTCGGGTGTCCAGGAGGGGCAACTATCTCCTTCCTCAGATCAAGCAGCTTTCGGCGTCTCCTGAACCTTTACATAGATGACCGTTGTGTCGAATCACAGGCCTCCAAAGACTACGTGCAGATTATTCAGTTAATTTTTGAGGAAAAAGAGAGCACGTTGGTAATATGGATACAGTGCACGAATAATAAGTAAATATATAACAAAAATCATTTAAATAATGACTAAGCTTAAATTTCCTTCTCTAGGAAGGCGAAGAATGAATATAAACAAATCCACAAGGGTTGGCCCGAATTCTCATCCACAAGATGAGGGTTCGAACCTACGTCTGGGATGATTCTAGACGCACTTTATTCTACTACACCACGACATGATGAAAAAAATTGCAGCCTTGAGTGCAACTGCCCTCACAAGGCTCACGCAGCTTCTCCGGGAGAAGGGCCGTCTGGGATCATCTCGGACGTAGGTTCGAACCTTCATTATGGCCCTTGTGGATTTGTTCATTTGATGCATTACGCTATTGTAATTTGTGTGTGTAATGAGATAGTATTATCTCATCATTTCGAATGCGATCTGCAATGAAAATAACGAAAGTTTAATATATACCACACACTGTGGTAATAAATAAACAGTACGTTTGAGTTGTGCACAAAATAATATGAACTAAAAATTAATTTGTTAGCAAACAGTAATAACATTAATACGAGGTCTTGAACTAGATACTGAAAGGGGAAAAAACAAAAACCATGACATTGAAAAAAATGAACTGCAGTTGTAAAGAATTTGAAAGGGGATTAATATATATGTTTTGTGAAGCGATGCTGATGGAAACAGTAAGTAAACTTTATTTGAAAAAGAACACAAGACTGAAAAGATGAGAGAAATCGGTAAAAAAAAGAAGCAATGATCTTCATAAAACATAACCACGACCGTAATAATTTACTGTGAACTCTCTTAAAAGTATGCACGCTGAGAAATCTTGTCACCACTAGTCCACTAGTTCGTGGACTAGTGGTACACCTTTGTTTAAAACTAAATCTACACACGCGATATGAAATGTAGAAAACTAAATCTACACTCATTACGGTAGAAATGAATGAAAGCCTGATCTGTCTGTATAAACGGTGGAGGGTCAGAAATAATGGTGTGATTTATATGCATCATAAAATACAATTAAAAAACTCTAGAGGCCTGATCGTCATTTACCAGTTTCTTAAAGGAATTGAAAGGGAATGCAAAGACTGATTATTTAATACAAAGGGTAGAGAAATGATGTAACGATGCAGAACTTAAGTATTTTAAAAGTCGAATGAAATTTACTGTAGTTAAGAAACGTTGAACGAATGTAAAAGTGGCTATTTTTACCCGATTGACGAATAATTTTAGTTGAGGATCGATGAAAGCATTCTGGCAGGTGACTGGTAAAAGTTAGCAACGTTATGAAACAGAACAAATGTTTGAAGTTTTGAACTGCTTAAAGAAACCTTATTTGCTAGAAGAAAAAAAAAATAGTAATAGTAAAAGCCTGTGAAATAATAAATGTTATATGTTTTGACTATCTAATAGCGTATTGCTACAATTTTGTCTTGTGTATTGCCTTGCCTTGCTAATAGTGTAATACCGCATTTTTGTCTGGCTCACTCAGCACGCTTTGAAGTACAAGTGCACAAGTGAAGAGAAAACGTTGAAAAACTTAAAATAGATCAAAAGCCTGTGAAATATTACCGGTTATGTTTTTGACTGCCAGCTAATAGCGTTTGCTACATTTTGTCTTTTATGTTTTGCCTTGCTAACAGTGTAATTTATGGAATTTGTATGTAGTGATGAAACCCCCTCTTACTGCTCAGATATTGGTTAATGTAAAGTATTTTTATGGAACATGACTCCTCTTATTCAAACCTTTTTAAAACTAGATACAATATCCATGTTATGGTTCACCTTCTCTCTCATTATAGATGTAGGATGGAGGAAGCATATTTTTAAACTAAAATCACCTCCTATGGTATAAAACTGAGAATGAAATGAATGTTACATGTTTTGAGTAGTCAGATATTTGCTATTGCTACATTTTGTCTTTTTGTTATGTTTTACATTGAATAAACAAAAAAAATATCAGCAATGTTTTACCTTGGTATATTTTGGCTTTTATACAAAGTAGTCCAACCACTTGGGCTGGACGGTAGAGCGACGGTCTCGCTTCATGCAGGTCGGCGTTCAATCCCCGACCGTCCAAGTGCTTGGCCAACCCCCGTCCCCCCTCCGTCCCATCCTAAATCCTTATCCTGACCCCTTCCAAGTGCTATATAGTCACAATGGTTTGGTGCTTTTCCCCTTGATAGTTCCCTTCCCTTAGTTTTATACAAAGTAAAAAAAAAGAGGGGATTGTGGTGAACACATCCCCTCCACAAGCCTCCTGTGGGGGGGCGATAGTTTTGATGACCTCAGACCTGTTCCGATGCGTTCCCGGACGGACCGGGTTGTGTCGCCCCCTCGTGCGTGGGCGGATGAGTGTGCAGACATTGATGAGGATGCTGTGTCGGGCTCTGAGTTGCCTCCTGTGTCAAGCCCTTCGCCTTCTGCTGTTGGCTTCCCTCCGTGGGAGGCTGCCCCTGGTGCCCGAGTCCTCGTCGTGATATTGAAGAAGGATGGGCATCGGGGGCCTCTTCTCCTGTTCATGGGAGAGGGGGCCCCGGAGCGTCTGCGGACCCCACCTGTGTGCAGCCCTGTAAGCCGCCTCGTGCTCTTTCCGGTGCGCTTCCCGATGCTCGGCCCCCTGGGGAGGTGCCCCTCCCACTCTCGCCCGCCGAGGACGTGTTAGACGAGTCTAATTCTTTGTTGGTCAGTTATGATTTCCAGGTGCGTCCTGTTCCGTGTGACCCTGCTACCATATGGGTTCCGCGGGTGAAGAAATTTTTTAGTGGGGTGCCGGATTTCATGATTCGGCCGTGTGCTTCTCCTGGGCGTCCGGTATCTGATGTTCAAATGGCGGTTTGGGAGGCTTATTGCCTGCACTTTCCGGTGCAGGAGTACCCGGATAAATATGTGTAGTCCTTGGGGTTGGTGGTGTTTCTGTGCTTCTGGCTTTCTGCCTGGGTGTGTGTGACTGGCTGCGTTTGTACCTGCGTTTGTGTGCGCGTAGGTGTTTATTCCTTGCTCCTGCGTGTGCCTGTTAGGTGCTGTTTTGTTACTGTGTTTTTTCATGTTTCTTATTGTGTTTTTTGCCTCTGTGCTTGGGGTTTGCGAGGCCTAATATTTTATGTACTAATATGTGCCTGTGTTTGGGTGGTTGGGCTGGTTGTGGTTGTTATTTTTTTTTGTATTTTTGCTCTTCATTGTTATGAGTGTGGCTGTATTTTATTTGTTATTTATTTCTTGTATTATTTTTTGTGATCTCCTTTTGTTATGTATCCAGAGTCCGTTTCGGGGTTTCCTGTTTTGTACCATGATTCCTTCACTTTTGGGGTTTACGTATGTTTCGTCTGTTTTTCATGTGTTCATGGTGTATTCCCTTGTTATGTTTTCCCTGTATGTTTCCCCTGAATGTCTTCATGTATTGTTATTGTGCCTTTTTCTGTTTTGTACTTGGGATCTTTTCTAAATAAAAAAAAAAAAACACAACTGATATCGTTCGAACACTTCTGGAACAAGTGTTTTACTAACGAATTTTGTTCGAACCACAACGCTGTAAATGCTTCACCCACGTACTACAAATACAAATAATTGCCAACAGAACCTAGAGGAGGACGAGCTGTTTGGAGGACGGGTGTTTTCCTTGTTTAGGCATGAAACTATCGAATTATGATTGAAAACTTTCTCTAGTTAATTCCCCTCAATTACAATACTTCAGACAGAAACAACCAAACATATATTACTGATCCATGAACAAATCCACAGGCGCCGTGATGAAGGTTCGAACCCATAGGCTGGGTGTTCCCGGCACGCTCTCGTCGACTGTGCTATGACATGGTCAAAAGAATGGCAATCTGGGGTACAACTACACCCACTTGGATTCCCGAGGTTTCCACTGAAGCCAAACTAGGGTTTCACACATTTCGCCCCCATGCACTCTGGTTATGTCGTCCAGTAGTTCTACCTCTGACGCCCCTCTTTCAATGCAGAGAGAAATCACATTATCCTGAAATATCAAGTAACAAATCCAGTCCTGTGGATGTGTTCATTGACGTATCACGATAATGTGATTACTGTGAACTGATTCATGTTTCCAGTTTAGTTATGGCATTAATTTGGACGTTATTACTATATTTATTTCAATTGCCCTTTGTACCTTGTACACCCTTCTTATATCTACCAAATTTTTCTTTTAATGTAATGAGGTCCAACTCTTCCTACACAGCTCAGTCCCCTTAGCTCAAGAACCAGTTTTTTTTTTATAAACACCTTTTCTAGTTTTGTTTTGAATTTCTTCAACCAGGGTTTGCATGCCATGGCAGCATACTTTTTTTTTCTTTTATTAACAAGCTTAGGTATACACAGCAATGTGCTGTTACCCAAGTCTATATAAAGAATTACGCAGAGTAGATAAAAAAAACTAGCCAATAGAATTCTTGGTGACTCGGATACTTTTGATATCGTTCGCCTTGTGCGTTTTTGTTCTCGTATTGGCATCCGTGGTGATATTTAGCGCCCTTTGATTATTCTGCGCATTTGATGGTGCTACATAGCCTTCCCGGTTTGGTGCCTTCTTTTGACAATTACTTACTTACTTGCGATGTCATTTTCGTATTGTCTTTCTGCCTCTCTTCTCATCCTGACTTATTCATTCCTGGCTTTCTGGTATCTTTTTCTGCTCTCCAGTGTCCTGTTATTCCAATAGTTTCTCAATGCCCTTTTACTTTGCTGCTTAGCTAGCCTACATCTCTGATTGAACATGGGTTTCTCATCTTCATTTAACTGTTTTCCTTTTGGGCTGGGACAAACTTGTTTGCTGCGTCCTTGAACTTTTGCGTGATGTAGTCCATCATATCTTGGGCCGTCTTTTCCCTGAGCTCTGTTTCGCATACTATATCTGTTAGGAATTGTCTTATCTCCTCATAGTTTCCCTTTCGGTATGCTAACCTTTTGGTTTTGGTATCCCTCCTCGAGTTCAATAACCCTTCTTCAATCAGGTACTCAAACACCAATACAATGTGGTCGCTCATTCCTACTGGGGCCTCAAACCGATTTCTCCTATGTCAGAGTCGTTGAAGGTGAAGACCAGGTCGAGTCTCGCTGGTTCGTCATTTCCTCTCATCCTTGTGGGTTCTCTGACATGCTGGGTTAAAAAGTTTCTAGTCACCACTTCCAGTAGTTTGGCTCTCCACGTATCCTTGCCTCCATGTGGTTCCTTGTTCTTCCAGTCAATCCTTCCGTGATTTGAAGTCCCCCATGATGAGCAAGTGGGATCTATTTCTACAGGCAGCAGAGGCTGCCCTCTCAATTATAGTGTTAACTGCCATGTTGTTGTTTCCTACTCGTTTCCTGTGTGTATGTGTGTTTGTGTGTGTGTGTGTGTGTGTGTGTATGTGTGTGTGTGTGTGTGTGTGTGTGTGTGTGTGTGTGTGTGTGTGTGTGTGTGTGTGTGTGTGTGTGTGTGTGTGTGTGTGTGTGTGTGTGTGTGTGTGTGTGTGTGTGTGTGTGTGTGTGTGTGTGTATGTGTGTGTGTGTGTGTGTGTGTGTGTGTGTGTGTGTGTGTGTGTGTGTGTGTGTGTGTGTGTGTGTGTGTGTGTGTGTGTGTGTGTGTGTGTGTGTGTACTTACCTAATTGTTCTTGCGGGAGTTGAGCTCTGGCTCTTTGGTCCAGCCTTCACAACAGTCAATCAACTAATGTACAGGTTCCTGACCCTACTGGGCTCTGTCATATCTACTCTGGAAACTGTGTATGGCGTCAGCCTCCACCATATCACTTCCTATTGCATTCCATTTGTCTACTACTCTGACACTGAAAAAAATACTTTCTTACGTCTCTATGGCTCATTTGAGCATTCAATTTCAAACTGTGTCCTCTAGTGCGTGTGCCCCTTGTGGTAAATTGCCTGTCTCTATCAACCCTATTAATTCCTCTGAGAATCTTGCATGTGGTGACCATGTCCCCTCTAACTCTTCTGTCACCGAGTGACGTGAGGTTTAATTCCGTAGTCTCTCCTCGTAACATCTACAACTGGGCTAGAGTCAGTGTCCTCTGTCAAATGTCCAAATCTATTTTGGGTAGCTACTGAATACACAGGGAGGGCCCTTGGGAGGGCACTTTAACACAAATCCCAAATCCTTTGGGATTTGTGTTAAACCTTGGTTTGTGTCTCGGAGAGGCTGCAGGATCCAGTAAGTTCAGTAAAAATTCGGTTTCAACTCTTTTGTCCATGACGTAGCTCAGTCGATAAAGGTAGCGTCTGGGATGATCTCGCACATAGGTTCGAATCATCGTCACGGCCCTATTGGATTTGTTCATATGATGCACCACGCTATTTTGATTTCTGTGTGCAATAAAGTGAGGGCGAAGAGGGAGAACGGCCTATTGACATAGCTCGAGTGCATGGGGGTGGGGGGAGTTGTGTAAAACCCTGGTTTGTGTCTCGAAGAGGCTGCAGGATCCAGTAAGTTCTGTAGAACTTCGGTTTAAACTCTTTTGACCATGTCGTAGCTCAGTCAATAAAGGCATCATCTGGGATGATCTTGGAAGTAGGTTCGAATCCTCGTCACATCCTCAAGGTCGTTCATCCGTATGCACCATCCTGTGTGTCTTCATACTTCCCAGATGCTTGAATCTCTTGCAACACTCTGGATTTCCATGAGGTTTGTCACCTGAATGCACTAACATTGAGTCTTCATGTATTCAAGGTGACGGAATCTTTTTTCACACTCTGGACACTCGTGAAGTTTGTGACCTGAATGCACTAACATGTAAGTCTTCATATTTCCAAGAAGACTGAATCTCTTCCCACACTCTGGATACTCATGAGGTTGTCTACCCGAATGCACTAACATGTGAGTATCCATATTTCGAAGATGCTTGAATTTCTTCCCACACTCTGGACACTCATGAAGTTTGTCACCTGAATGCACTAACAATTGACGTTTCATATTTCCAAGAAGAGTGAATACCTTCCCACACTGGTGAGTCTTCATCTTCTTTATGATAGGTGCAGTTTATGTTAAGGTTTTCTCAGGGTAACTGCACGAGTGGGAATAGCGGGAGATGGTCAGGGTCCTGCGTCAATGTTGACGGTTAGGCAAGACTTGAGTGATGTTTCTTAGAGTTAGACTTTATGTGAGCACTTGGAGGTCAGTGGTGGTGCTTCTTCTTTATGACAGGTGCAGTTTGCCATGGCAAACTGCACCTATCATAAAGAAGAAGCACCTCAGCAGAAGCATCCTCTGCCTCTGTTGGGAAGAAGGAGAGGTGCCACAGGACATGAGGGTCGCCAACATCGTCACGCTATATAAGAATAAAGGTGACAGGGGCGACTGCAACAATTACCGTGGAATCTCCCTCCTCAGTATTGTCGGAAACCTGTTTGCTCGAGTCACACTGAAGAGGCTCCAAGTTCTTGCAGAGAGAGTCCATCCAGAATCACAGTGCGGATTCCGAGCTAACAGGTCCACCGTCGTCATGGTCTTCTCCCTCAGACAACTGCAGAAGAAATGGAGGCAACAGAAGCAGCCACTCTTCGTAGACTTCATAGATCAGACGAAGGACTTCGACCTCGTCAGCAGGGATGGCCTGTTCCGGATCCTCCCAGAGATCGGATGCCCACCCAGGCTCCTCAGCATCACCAGATTCTTTCACGAGAACATGAATGGTACCGTGGTCTTCGATGGCTTATCTTCAGACGCCTTCAACATCCGAAGCCGAGAAAAGCAGGGCTGCATCCTGGCCCTGCTTTTCTTCGGGATTTTCTTCGCAGTTTTGCTGCAGCACGCCTTCGTACCTACCACATGAGGCATCTACCTCCGGGCCAGGGCTTATGGAAAGCTCTTCAACCTCGCCAGGCTAAGAGCCAAGGCAAAGGTTCAGCTGAGGTATCTGCATGACTTTCATTTTGCTGACGATGCAGCTAACGTCGTCAAACAGTTGACAGTCACCACCAACTCAGGTGAAAACCTCCAACGGCTCATGACCTGCTTCAGGGAGGCCTATCAGGCTTTCGGACTCACCACCAGCCTGAAGAAAACAAGGTCTTGGGTCAAGGAGTGGACTCCCCACCTGATATCGGCATCTCCGATTGCAAACTGGAGGTCTTTCATGAATTCGTGTATCTGGGCACCACAATCTCTGACTCCCATTCTCTTGATATAGAGCTAAACAAACGCATCGGTAAGGCATCTACTACCATGTCCAGACTGACAAAGAGAGTGTGGGTCAACAATAAACTGACTGAATATACAAAGATCCAGGTTTACAGACCCTGCGTCCTGTGTTCACTCCTATACGACAATGAATCTTGGACACTGCGCCCATCAGGAAAGACACCTGAACGCCTACTACATACGCTGCCTTCGACACATCTTGGACATCACCTGGCAGGACAAGGTGACAAAAAATAGCATCCTGGGGAGAGCAAGAATCACCAGCATGTACACAACGCTGAAGCAGAGACAAATGTGCTTGCTGGGGAACGTGATGCGAATAGGCGACGGCAGGATCCCCAAGGATCCCCTGTACAGAGAGCTAATGCAGGAAATATGGGCAAACCCCAGCTATGGTACAAAGACGTATGCAAGAGGGACCTGAAAGCCATGGACGTCGATCTTGCCACGTGGGACACACTAGCCACAGACCGATCAGCCTGGATGCTGTCTGTTCAGAAAGGTTACTCCAAGTGCGAGGAGTCTCTTGCCATGCAATACAAGGCAAAAAGACAGAGAAGGAAAGCCGGTAGCTAGAAAGACAGATCAGAATCAGACTTCGTTTGTGCTCAGTGTGGGACGGATTGCCATTCTCGGAATGGACTCATCAGTCACACCAGACGCTGCACCAGGATTAAAACAACCAGGGCGCAACTCCATAGTCTTCCGAGACTGAAGGATGCCTAATACTACTAGTACACGGGTACTAGTACATTTACAGCGTTGTGGCTCGAAGAAAAGTCGTCAGCGAAGCACTTGTTCCGGAAATATTCAGACGACACTAGTTGTGAATAAATTGTAAACCGTTTTTTATTAATAAACAAGGGATTTTGCTGGTGCATAGAATGAACTATGGACTTTGTTTATGAGAGCGGGCTGTTTATACCGGCCCTGTTTCATACCTCAGTTAGGAGGTGAGGTCGATGATGATAACCGCTGATGAGTGAAGTAATTCTATCAACGCCATCTAGATCGTACATCCTATTACATTTCACAGGTCCCCGATGAATGGTTGGCATCCTATGTTCTCCTTCAATATTTTCTGCCTGGCTAATGAATTTTATGTTCACAGAGATGGAGTGGAAAGTCTATTGCACTGTGGAAATCAGTTCACCTTGTGCAGGCCAGAAGTACTGACTTGTTTCCTGCGAGGACAAGTGGCCGCAGTCGGTAGTAAGCAATGTGTTGGCTATTGTACTTAGGCAGTTGTGTGGACGTCCTGCTGAGACCACGTTGTGGACGTCTGCTGAGACCACGTTGTGGACATCTGCTGAGACCACGTTGTGGACGTCTGCTGAGACCACGTTGTGGACGTCTGCTGAGACCACGTTGTGGACGTCTGCTGAGAAGTGCTGCTAGCGTGTTGCTTGAGACTTCTGCCTGGGTATTAGAGGCCCCTGGAAGTGATTATGTGTGAACCCTGTCAGCGTGATGCTGAAGCCCTCTATCAGTGTGTTTCTGGAGAGTAGATGTGGGATTTTAGGACATCATGATGATACGGTGTGTGGACTGGCCCACGTTGAGGAAGGTGAACTCGCCGGTTAATACCATTGAGTGTGGAGGACGTATACTTGAAGATAGTGAACTCACCGGGTTTTGAAGCACATTTCAGATATATTGAGTGTCCTGTGTGAAAGTGACACTGTGTACATAAGAGTAGTTGTATTTCGATAGAAAATATATTGGTGAAGGTGTAATTGCGACTTTTTTTTACCCCCCTTCTCATTATTCCTTGCACAATTACTTGCTAATTCTTGAGAACTTACCATTGACTTGTGTTGGGATCATAGAAGAAGAAGAGTCTTTTAGGCACATTGTGCAGAAAAAACCTGGTTACAAGCTCAAGCAGGCCACAACAAAGTGGAACTTCCATTCCAATGTCAGCTGTATTTTCTTTCATCGGTGGAACATATGGTATAAATCTGTTTGGAATAAGTGGAAGCACATTTCCAATGTTTGGAGTAGGAAAAGGAATTTTTTGTGGGTCAACGTCTGCTGGGAATACCTCATAAAAGGGTTTGTTTTGTAAAAGTTTGTTTGTAGGAACTGGAAGAGTACTTTCATGAGAGTGACAGGAGGAAAATAAACAACTAGATGACCTGAAAGTTGACAGTGACCTGAAACAAGACCTGAATGTCATTATAATTATGACAGACATGATGCCACCACTGTTAATCGAGGAGGCAACATTAGAACGGATTACAACTCTCACTCTACTATTCTCCTGGAGAGGAGAACATTTCAATAACTGATGTGAAATGAGTAATGTGGAGGAAATATAGAAGGAGAAAGTCAAGTACAATTGAACAAGTTACTCAAGAGATAACGAAATAATTGGGCAAGTAGAACACTTTAAAAATTTCAAATTTTTCAACAATTACCAGCATAAATTTAACGAAAGAATATGTTGCTTAAAGTAGTTACTAAACAACAACGAAAGTCTCGCAGAGAATAGGCATCTCTTATCTGACACCTCTTTCAATGACAGCTGTTGTAAGTATACACCTGGTATTGAACTTTGAAAGCTCTCATATGTTTAAAACTTGAAACAGATTTAATTACATCCACACGCTTTAACATGGCACATTTCTAAATATTTACTGTATATTAATTGTTGATAGACTAGTTGTTAAATGTTAAGTGAACATTGGGATTAGCAGAGGATCCTATAAGTGAATGAAGATATTACGAGTTTTTCGGGGTCTAATTAGTGTTAAACGGAGAAAATTATGAACTTCTATGAGCAGGAAATCACAGATAAGGAAACATATGCCTACAATACAAGGGGTATTAGTGATGTGACTTCCAGTGGACACCATTGCACCTGTGCTGCACGTCACCTCACTTGTACCCCTTAGACGTCATCTCACTTCTGCCCCTTTGTTAGATGTCATCTCACCACTGCGTTTGTGTTGGAGGTCACATAACCACTTCACCTGTGCTGAACGTCACCTCAACACTGCACCTGTGCTAGAGGTTACCTCCACACTGCACCTGTGCTGAACGTCACCTTCCCACTGCACTGTGCTGAACGTCACCTTCCCACTGCACCTGTGCTGAACGTCACCTTCCCTCTGCACCTGTGCTGAACGTCACCTTCCCTCTGCACCTGTGCTGAACGTCACCTTCCCTCTGCACCTGTGCTAGAGGTTACCTCCACACTGCACCTGTGCTGAACGTCACCTTCCCACAGTACCTGTGCTGAACGTCACCTTCCCTCTGCACCTGTGCTAGAGGTTACCTCCACACTGCACTGTGCTGAACGTCACCTTCCCACTGCACCTGTGCTGAACGTCACCTTCCCACTGCACCTGTGCTAGAGGTTACCTCCACACTGCACCTGTACTGGACGTCATCTCACCAATGCACATGTGTTACATGTCACCACGCAACTGCACCTGTATTGGAGTTCACTTCACCATTGCATCTGTGCTTGACTGTGAGGTATGAAGGTTTTTCTTTCTCCATAAACTCACTCACTCACAACTCTTAGCTCCCAGCTGGGTGTCAGAATGTGAGACTACTTTACGAAGGAGAGGTTGATTGAGTGAACCACAACCCAACGCTTTTAGGCGAGAGCAAACGAAGAAGTCCAACTACTCGAACTTCCCGTCACTAGGCCGCTGTAGTTCCTCAACAGAACAAATCAATCTAGGTGGTAACTAATTGGGTCCTCAAACCAAATTTAGTTTTTAGTGTTTGAATCTATGGGGCTTGATCCCTAACCTTAACGTGGTTTATTACAAGACCATAAATGTAAATGCAACAGAGCAGAATAACGGGGCAGTACACATAAAAGGTGATGACAGAAAGACACTTTTGCAAAACTACAACATTTATTCAACAAGCTTACTTCCTAATACACGGTAATTCACGGTACGTTATGTTAATTCCAGAGTGTCGCTGCAACAGCAAAACAGTAGCAGCGGCAGCTAGACGCAGTCCCACCACTCTGGTTAACACGAGACCTGTCTCTAGCCCTCTTGCGTGGCCTTAATTTCACACAATGAACTAATTGAAAACAACTGAACACACTCAACCTCACACAACACTTACAGTGGCAATGAACAATGATGGTAATACACAGCAACAATAATTCGTTATTGTTGTTGATGATAATTCTCCTCTCAATACAACTCCTCTCAATGAAACACTTGTCACTTGGACAACAACAACCAATTACATTAAATATTGTCACTTGAACTGCTACAATCAATTAATTATGTTAACACTTGACTGGAACAAACAAGTACAACACCATAATGTAATACATCACAATAATAATAAAAAATGGAAAATAAATCACAGGTATCAATGAGATAAAACATTCAATGAAATACTCAACCACTCGTGTCTGGAAAAATATAATGTAATGTATCACACACCCAGTAAACATTTAAACTTTTTCTAAACATTTGAAAAACTATATTTTATTGTTCTACTCAGATTTTCAACTACGTGCTCATTTTTTAGAAACTGTAAAAACGAATATAAAACGTGAGGTCATAATGTTATAATAAAACTTTCTTTTAAAACATTAAACATTTTTATAAAAAAAATATATTATTAACTATTGGAATTATTAGGTATAAAAAAACTTTATTTTACATTTATTGAATTTAAAGATATAGACAGGGAAAAGGAGAGAAATGGAGAGAGGGGACAGACAAAATGAGAGGAGACAAACAAAGGGTGAGGGTCAGAAGGAGATAAGGAAAGAAACAGAGATAGGATACATAGAAGGAATGAGCCAGAGAGAGAAGGAGAGAGAGAGAGTGTAGAGAGAAGAGAAAAGAGAGAGAGAGGAGACAGAGAATGCAAGAGAAGGGGAAGAGAGAGAGAGATAACTATCAGGGGAAAGCGCCAAGCCATTACGTCTATATAGCAATGGGAAGGGGTCAGGATAAGGATTTGGGATGGGACGGCGGGGGGGGGGGGGAGGAATGGTGCCCAACCACTTGGACGGTCGGGGATTGAACGGCGACCATGAAGCAAGACCGTCGCTCAACCGTCCAGCCCAAGTGGTTGGGCAAAAAAAGTGGGAGAGAGAGAGAAGAGATAAAAGGGAGAAGAGAGAGAAGACATAGAGAAGAGAGACGAGATAGAATGAGGGAGAAAGAGAGAAAGAGAGAAAAAGAGAAAGAGAGACGAGAGAGTTATTGTTAATGAATAAAGGTTATTCATACTGATGCATATAACAGGCCTCATGAAATAAATGGGCCTCTTGGAGCAGGTTTTCAAACTTAGATGAGTGCAGGATAACAGCTCAAGCTTGCAGGTTTCACTAGGCACGTCATTAGACATCCCTTATGAACCCAAGTTTAGTTTAAAATAAGAGAAAGACAGGAAGAGAGATGAGAGAAAAAGAGAGAGATTAAAGAGAGATGAGAGAGAGAGAGAGAGAGAGAGAGAAGTAGAGACGAGAGAGAGAGAGGAGAGAGACGAGAGGAGAGAGAGAGAGAGAGGAGAGAGAGAGAGAGAGAGGAGAGAGAGAGAGAGAGAGGGAGAGTGAGAGAGAGAGAGAGAGAGGAGATGGAGAGAGAGAGAGAGAGAGAGAGAGAGATAGAGCTGAGAGAGAGGAGAGAGAGAGGAAGAGCGAGAGAGAGCAGAGAGGAGAGAGAGAGAGAGAGAGAGAGAGAGAGAGAGGAGAGAGAGAGAGGAGAGAGATGAGAGAGAGAGAGAGAGAGAGAGAGAGAGAGAGAGAGAGAAGGAAGGGAGAGAAGGAGAAGGAGAGAGAGAGTGATGTCATACTTTGAGTGTACATGCAATATTTGTGTAAATGACATGTTTGTATGTAAATGACATATTTTGTCTATAAATGGTATATTTTGTCTATAAATGGTATATTTTGTGTGTAAATGTTGTTTTTTGCGTATAAATGGCATATTTTGTGTGTAAATGATATACTTCGTGTATAAATGCAGTATTGAGTGTAAACGTGTGCATTTTATACTATATATTTTGAGTAGGTGTATTTTTTTAGTGTATGTCCAAGTGCAGCATTTTGTGTGAATGACGATAAATTATCATATTTTTAGTGTGCCTTATCACAAACTCAGCTTTTTATTAATAATTATTAATATATTTCAATGTGACATAATCACCCCTGGTTTATCCATATAAACAGTAGCTAGGTGGGTTATTATCATCTATTTAAATATTTGGTGTGTTTTGAATATAATAGGTATTTATTAATATTTTTGAACTTGCTGAAATAATATGCTATCTTGCTGATTGGTATGCATTAATATGAATTAAAAGAACGAAAATAAAAGATCACTAGGTTTTATTCTGCATTTTTCTTCCATGTCGTCACTCCAGTACGTTGTTATTTTACTGTGCAGGGGTGAATGAGCTGTTGGGTTACTGAAGTCTTGTTCCAAATACATTTTTATTAATATGGTAAAATTTCAACTGATTAAATGGAATAATGGTGGCATAAACAGGTTATTGACCAGGCATGTATGGGTCTTGGAGTATGTGTGACTGTATGTTTGTATGTATGTTGTTGTTGTTAAAGTTTCGCTACCTGGAACAACAAGTTCCAAGTAGCACGGGATATGGTGAGCCCGTGCTCACCACGGGCTCATGGTGTGTCTACTACCTTTTCTGTTGCACATATGCCTGTGGGACCATTCAGGCTTGTTGGCATTTGTGTTCCTTACGTGTGTCCCAAAGAATGAGATGATTTGATAAAATACTATGCCCAAGATTACTATCAGAGTAGCCGGCGGGATGATGGGGAAATAGCCTCGCCTACCATAATCTTTTGTCTGCTCGTGATGGTCAAGTGCAAAGGTGTCCTGTTACACCACTTTGTAAAGTGCTCCTGACACTATGGGTTCGAGTCACTTCTGAGGTTGTGAGTTTTCAGTTGCATATATGTCTGGGGACCATTCAGGCTTGCTCACATTTGTGTTCCTCAGGCAACCCGCTCTCGCACAAGACAGCACATATATGATTTACTGCCTTATAGTTAATATTTTGCTCATGAATTAGTGCATATGTGGTATATACCCAGTTATTTTTTTTCAAGGCCCAAACTCTTCCTCACGTACCAGTTTACGTCTCACAGTACCCGTCCATCACCGTTGACAGCAGAATAGTAGTGACTGGTTC
This sequence comes from Procambarus clarkii, assembly GCF_040958095.1. Taxonomy (NCBI): domain Eukaryota; kingdom Metazoa; phylum Arthropoda; class Malacostraca; order Decapoda; family Cambaridae; genus Procambarus; species Procambarus clarkii. The sequence continues at coordinate 27,272,422 of NC_091161.1, read as the reverse complement.
AATTATAATGAAAATTGTAGTTTTCTGGTCCCAACCGGGTTGTGAAATTTACCTATTATACCTGGTTGATGGGGTTCAGGGAGTTCTTTCTACTCCTCAAGCCCGGCCCGAGGCCAGACTTGATTTGTGAGAGTTTTGTCCACCAGGCTGTTGCTTGGAGCGGCCCGCAAGCCCACAAACCCACCACAGCCCGGTTGGTTCGGCACTCCTTGAAGGAAACAATCTAGTTTCCTCTTGAAGATGTCCACGGTTGATCCTGTAATATTTCTGATGCTCGCTGGTAGGACGTTTGAACAACCGTGGACCTCTGATGTTCATACAGTGTTCTCTGATTGTGCCCATGGCACCTCTACTCTTCACTGGTTTTATTCTGCATTTTCTTCCATGTCGTTCACTCCAGTACGTTGTTATTTTACTGTGCAGATTTAGGACCTGTCCCTGCAGTATTTTCTATGTGTATATTATTTGGTATCTCTCTCGTCTCCTTTTCTAGTGAGTACATTTGGAGAGCTTTGAGACGATCCCAATAATTTAGGTGCTTTATCTCGTCTATGCGTGCCGTATATGTTTCTGTATTCCCTCAATTTCAGCAATCTCTCCTGCTCTGAAGGGGAAGTGAGTACTGAGCAGTACTCAAGACGGGACAACACAAGTAATTTGAAGAGTTCAACCATTGTAATGGAATCTCTGGACTTGAAAGGTTCTTGTAATCCATCCTATCTTTTTTCTGGTTGTCGCAATACTTGCTTGGTTATGCTCCCTAAACGTTGAGGTCGTCGGACATCATTATTCCCAAATCTTTGACATGCTGTTTTCCTACTATGGGCAGATTCGATTGTGTTTTGAACCCTGTATAATGTTTAAGATCCTCATTTTTGCCGCATCTGAGTACCTGGAATTTATCACTGTTAAACATCATGTTATTTTCTGCTGCCAAATCGAAAACTTTGTTAATATCTGTTTGTAGTTTATCAATGTCTTCAGCAGAGGTAATTTTCATGCTGATTTTTGTATCATCTGCAAAGAATGACATGATGCTGTGACTTGTGTTTTTGTCTATATCTGGTATGAGAATAAGGAACAGCAGAGGTGCAAGGACTGTACCTAGAGGTAAAGAGCTTTTAACTGCGCTTCGGACTCGATTTTACTTGATTGACTGTTACTCTTTGTGTTCTGTTCGACAGGAAATTGAGTATCCAGCACTCCTACTTTACCAGTTATACCCATTGACCTCATTTTGTGTGCAATCACTCCATTGTTACATTTTTGTCGAATGCCTTTGCAAAATCTGTGTATACGACATCTGCATTATGTTTTTCCTCTAATGCCTCAGTGATTTTGTCATAGTGATCAAGTAGCTATGAGAGGCATGATCTACTGCTCTAAATCCATGTTGGCTGGATTGTGGAGGTCATTGGTTTCCATGAATCTAGTGACCTGACTCCTGATCACTCTCTCAAATACTTTTATTATGTGGGACGTTAGTGCAACTGATCTATATTTCTTTGCCAATGCTTTGATCCCACCCTTGTGTAGAGGGGCAATGTCTGCTGCTTTAAGCGCATCTGGTATCTCCCCTGTTTCCAAGCTCTTCCTCCACACTATACTGAGTGCCCTGTGCTACCTGGCACTTTGCATTTCTTTATAAATATTGAATTCCATGAGTCTGGACCCGGGGCTGAGTGCATGGGCATATTGTCAATTTATCTTTCAAAATCTGCCACGCTCGTGTTGATATCAGTTATATTACAGGTGTTTGAGTATCATTCATAAAGAAATTGTCCGAATCTTCCACTTTCATACTGAGTATCGGAGTGCTAAACATGTCCTCATACTGTTTTTTTTAGGATTTCACTAATTTCTTTGTCATCCTCAGTGCATGAACTTTCACTAATACGAATAGGTCAAATACTGGCAGAGGTTTTCGCTTTTGATTTAGCATATGTGAAGACATATTTTGGGGTTTTCTTTATTTCTTGAATTGCTTCTGTTCTAGTTGCCTTTCTTCAGTCTGATAGGAATGCTTCAGTCTCTTTTCGATTTCTTCAATCACCCCTGTTTAAATTATTTCTTCTCTTGTATGGAGGTCGTGTCTGCATAAGCATTTCCGTTAATTCGTTCCTCCTTTTGTAATGTCGTCTGCGTTCTCTTTCTACATTGGACTTCTTTCTGGCTTTCCTCAAAGGAACATGTTTCATACAGACTTCATATGCTTCAGAAGTCAGTTTTTTCTATTCCCTTGTGTAAGATTTTTTATTTCTTAGAGCATTTTCCCATTGAACGTTTGTAAGTTCCCTGTTTATTTTCTCCCAGTCTATCCTCCTATTATTAAAATTGAATTTATTGAATAACCCTTCTCGCTTGTTGTTTCTCTTGGGCCTACTACTGTTATTAATGTTAGTTTTTGCACTTCAATGAGCTTGTGGTCCGTAGTATGTAGTGTCTGAGACTAGTAATGTCTCTGATATTAGCTCCTCAATGTTCGTGAATATCAGGTCCAGCGTGTTTTCGTTCCTAGTTGGTTCTGTAATCTGCTGACTGAGCGAGAATTTGTCACAGAATCTAAGTAGTTCTCTGACCTGTGGTTGGTTATTTCCAGGTTGACTTCCTGCTATAATGTTATTGTTTACTATTCTCCATTTTAAAACTGGGTAGATTGAAGTCTCCAAGGAAGATGATATCTGGTACTGGGTTTGCTAGGTTATCAAGGATATTCTCTATTTTGTGGATCTGTTCAGTGAATTCCTCAACTGTTGCATCTGGGGGTTTGTATATTAAATAATAAGTAGATTCATATTTTCTACCTTGATTCCAAGTACCTCTACCCCCTCATTGGACGAGTTCAGGAGCTCTAGTGCATGTCAGCTCCTCTTTAATATACAGACCTACTCCTCCACTTGACCTAATTACTCTGTCACATCTATATAGATTATAATTCGGAATCCAGATTTCACTATCCATGTGGTCTTTTGTGTGGGTTTCTATAAATGCACCAAATATTGAGTTCGATTCTATTAGGAGGCCATTCATGAATTAACTTTATTTCTTGATTTTGGTTTCAAGTGTTGTATGTTTGCAAATATGAATGATTTCCCACATTGCGTGTCACTTTTGGTGGGCTTTGGTAGTTCTCCCCCCACTCTACCCAGGTCAGGGTGTGTTGTTTTGGAAGTGATTCGTCCAGTTTTGGTAGTAGGACGGGTGTTGTGTTGTGTAGTACCTGTGTGCTTGTTGATAATTTGTATTCCAGTTTTGAGGGTATCTCCCTTCCCCTCTGTAATCCTGTAGTGGTTCCATCTGACTGTTCCTCTCTCTTATATTTTCTACTCTGTTTCTGACTTCCTCTAAAAAATTTACAGTCGTGTCATATTGATCTTCCCGTCTATAACGCTGTGTACCTCTCACGTGGAATTCCGGACACTGAAGATTATAGCATTTTTTTGTCCCTAATTGAAAATTGACATAATTTAGGGTGAAAGTATCTACACCTTGTTCCAAAACGGCATGTACCCCTCGCCAACATGTTCCTGAATTTTCGAGGATGCAGAAAATTGCATTTTGCTCCTATTTTTCCATATTTGCATATTCCTTTAGCGTAGAATTTGCAAATATGTTCAGGTTTTGCGTTTTTTCAAGGTATTTATACCTGTGTCTGTCTTGTCTACCTTTTTATGGAGCCATCTCCGTCTTTCGTCCCAATTCCTTCATTTATGCACTCTGTCTCACTGTTGCTCTCATTGTTTATATTACCTGGCTCTGTAATACTGCTGTTATTTTGTACCATAATACCTTCTTCCTCCACACTACTGCTGCGGTTCATGATTATTGTCCATGCTCTTAGAATATTATAGATCAGCTACATCCTATTGAAGGGCTCGTAGTTTTGTTTTGAGAAATATTAGTTGTTCTTTGTGAATTATAATAAGCCCTATAATTTATTACATAAAATATAAGTGCTTCACCCAATCAACATTATATACAATATTTTGTGCTTTAAAAATCTTCAAAGAATGTATTGTAGGAACGTCAACAGAAAACGATGTTACGTTGGAATGTGTATGGGGTAAACTACTGAAAAGAGTATGGTATAGGGTCTACTACCACCTGTTAGGTGGGTAAGGGGTCCATGCCACTTGTTGGATGGGTCTGGATCCAGCAACTGATCATAGGATGGGTATTGGGACCAATATCATCCACAGGATGGGCATAGGGTCCACTACTGCCTACAGGATTGGCATGGGGTGCACTACCACCCCATAGGATGGATATGGGGTCCACTACTGCCTTCAGGATTGCTATGGGGTCACTACTACCCTCAAGATGGGAATTGGGTCCACTCCCGTCCGCAGGATGGGTGTGGGGTCCACTATGACTCACAGGATGGGGGGTATGGGGTCCAATACCGCCCACAGGATGGGTATTGGGTCCACTTCCGTCCGCAAGATGGGTATGGGGTTCACTACCACACACAGGATAGGTATGGGGTCCAATACCGCCCACGGGATGGGCATGGGGTCCACTACGACCAACTGGATCAGTATATTGGGTCTACTACTGCCCACAGGATGGGTATATGATTTATAATTATAATAAGCACTATTAGTTTATTACTACTTATTAAGTTTATTATTACTGCTTAATTATTTTTGACATATATACAAGAGTTGTTACATTCTTGTACAGCCACTATTACGTGTAGCGTTTCGGGCAGGTCCCTGGAATACGACCCCCACGAAGAATCGTGTTTACAACCAAGTACCCATTTTACTGTTGAGTTAAACAGAGGCTACAGTTAAGGATTTTGGCCCAATAAATTCTTCCCGGCCAGAATACGAACCCATGACAGAGCGCTCGCGGAACGCCAGGCGAGTGTTTTACCACTACACCATGGAGACTGGTGTATTACATGTATTATAATTAAGTTCCTAATTTCCTCTTCATAGTTTCCTACTATGTGCTTTAAAATTGTTGTGTCTAGTGTTACCCAATCTTCCAATCTTTATGTACTTAATCCAGTCAACTTAACCATTGTGATGATTGCTGTCTTCTTAATGTGTTAACAATATGCTCTATTGTACCTATTAATCTTAGTTAAATTACCATTCAAGCTTTCAATGCAATCCATCTGAGCTACCTATGTGCTGTAATACAGATAAAAATCTCCCTCATCTCATTTTTTTCTTGCAATGTACTTATCATTATATAAATTTTGCTAGTATATACCTACTTAACATTTTCTGTTAGACTAAGGACCTGCTCGAAACGCTGTGCACACTAGTGGCTTCACAAGAATGTAATCATTATGCTATGTATCCTCACAATCCCAATGTACTTTCCTATATATTAATAAATAAATAATTAAATAAATAAATACATAGTTATTACATATAATAATGGTGCTTCCCAAATCAACATTATTATACATTAGTGTAGGCTTTGAAAATCTTTGAAAAGAAAAAACAGCCAGAGCTCAACCCACGCAAGCTCCATACTTTATCCTGTGAGTAGTAGTGGCCCCCCCCCCCCTGCATACTCGTCTTATGGGTGGTAGCTAATGAACCCCATACCCATACTGTGGGCGGGAATGGACCCCATAATAATTTCGTGGGTGGTAGTAGACCCATACACATCCTGCATTTTGTAGTGGACCCCATACCTATCCAAAAGGTGGTAGTGGACCCCATACCTGTCCAAAAGGTGGTGGCGGACCCCATACCTGTCCAAAAGCTGGCAGATGGCCCAATTCCTATCCTTTTAGGAGGTATAGTGGATATCATAAGCATCGTGTGACTTGTTTTGAACCCTATATCCATCCTGTTTGCAGTAGTATTACTAGATAAAGAGCAATTTTAAAGCACAGAGTAGGAAACTATGAAGATGAAATTAGGTACTTAATTATAATAATTAAGTACTAATAAATAAACTGATTAGTAATAATAAACTTAATAAACTAACAGTGCTTATTATAATTATAAATCCCATACCCATCCTGTAGGCATCAGTGGACCCAATATACTCATCCTGTTGGTGGTAGTGGAGCCCATGAGTAGTAGGAATGAAGCCTCAGCGTCCCTTTTTTTTTCTGGGAAAAAGGGACGATATGCCACACCGGTTTCACCGAACTTTGGAAAAAGGGCTCATATGTCGTCAGGGGTATGAGGTATACTTGGCCAGTCACAGATTTGAAATTAAAGAATTCTTATGCGAAAAATAATCCAGAGATTTTAGAAGTTTGTTAAGAGTTCTTATGAGGAAAATATGTAGGAAAATCTTACAGAAAAATAAAGGAATAAATCCCCTTTAATTATATTTTTTTTATTAATACATGAGGTACATTTGCATTAGTGCAGCTACCCTAGACTATATGAAGTGGAGTACAGTGTGTCAAAAAAGATAACTAGGTGATGCTAAAAAATCCCCATCACACAGGATGGTTAGTCATACAGAGGCATGTTATGGGCAGTCTGCACTGGCAGACTCTGGGTGGATTATGAGGATATCATCAACACAAGATTGGATAAGGTAGCAATGGTAATAAAAGTCTCCATCTTGCAGGATGGTTAGTCATACAGGGCCATATGTTTAGTAGCCTGCACTGGCAAATTTTGGGTACACTGTGAGGATAACTTCAAGAAAACGAGATTGAATAAAGTAATTGCAAAGCTCCAGGTACCTCATGCCAACTGGTCTGAAAGGTCTAATAACTGGGCATTCAGTGATGTAGTGCGGGAGATCGTGCAGTAGTTCCTGCTCACAGAGTTTGCAACTGGAGTGCTCAGGATTGGGAGATCCGTCACCTGCAGCCACCTGCCACAGGTAACGGTAACCCAACCGGATCCTTGCAACCACTGTGTCGCACAGTCTAGTGGAAGTTTTGTGCATAGATATAGGTTTCAGATCATAGCTTTTTATACTAGTACTTTCAGGTCGTTGGGAGTCAGTAATTTCTTTCCTATTAGATCTGAGTGTTGGGACAATACAGTTTTGACAACAGAGATGGGGATACCTAGATCTAATTCAACTTCATCTTTGTTACACGCTAATTTGGCTGCAATGTCTGTCTCATTATGATGGGTTATATTTATGTGTGAAGGTATCCATACAAAGGAGATTCGAGATCCTTTACTCTGTGCAGCAATTAGGCCATTTATAATTGGGAGTATGAGGTTCTTGATGTCGATCTTCCAAGAGAAGTTTTCGATTGCTTGAAGAGCAGACTTTGAATCACAAAATATTATTCCTCCTCCAATGTTTTTTAATGTACTGGTAGCTAGGTGTAATGCTGCTAGTTCTGCTTGTGTGGAGGTCAGCCAGTTGTTTACCCTGACACTGACAGTCTTTGTGCAAATATTATTTCTATAAAACCTACATGCTACTGCAGTCCGTCCAGTAGAGGATTGGACTGAGCCGTCGGTGCAGACACAGTGCTCGTGAGATCTTAAATTCTCGATAGAGGAGGCAATTGTTTCAATAATTGAGACGCAGCATTTCCAGGTAAACTCTACAGACAACGTTTGCCCGTTTTCAAATCACACATTTTTCAAAGAGCATATTCTGAGAATATGTTCACAGAAGTTTTGTTAAGGAAAACAAACATCTTAGCCAAGACATTTAAGACCGAAAATTCGTCAGAGTCCAGTTTATGCCTGAAAATAATCTGAGTCAAGTTTTACCCTGAAAATTAACAGAGTCCTGTTGTTAACCTAAATTATTCAGAGTCCACTTTGTGAGCAAAATTCTTCAGAGTCCAGTTTGTGCCCAAAAATATTCAGAGTCCTGTAGTCTACAAAAATTAGTCAGAGTCCTGTAATCTACGAAAATTATCTAGAGTTCAGTAGGTTCCCGAAAATATTCAGAGTCCAGTTTCTACCCCAAAAATAATCAGAGTCCAGTTCATTACCCAAAATTAATCAGAGTTCAATTGAACACCCAAATTTGTCAGAGACCACATTTTCACTACTAATAGCCCAATTTTAGTCTAATTTTAAACAGTCATATTTCAGATGTAGTAAATCAAACCAAATTCAGTAAGCAAGTTCTAGCTCCTGTTCCCGCCTTAACCCACTCTCATAACATCTTTACTAACAGACTAATTTCCCTAAAATTTTAAACAGTCATATTTCCAACTTTGAAAAATAGATCCGAACAATTACCGAGTTCTAGCTCCTGTCCTCAGCCTTCGTTCCCTCTCGCATCTTCGTTAATACCTAATTAATTTCTCTGAAACTTATACCCTCTGTATTTCATACACAGCAAATAAGATCAAGTTAGTTACTGAGCTCCAGCTCTTGTCCTCAGCCTTAGTTTATCCCCGTAACTTCTTTACTAACAGCCTAATTTCCCTAAAATTTATACCCGCTTTATTTCAAACATCGTACAATGTGACAATTTAGGTAGCGAGCTCCAGCTCTTGTCCCGCCTTAGTCCCATGTCGTTTATTCAATACTAACAGTTATATATCGTATGTATTAAAATAAATCATATCAGTTTTAGCTCCTGTCCCCGCCTTATTTTATTTCCCGGTAACTTCTTTACTAGCAGTCCAATCACCCTAAAATTTAACCCGTCATATTTCAGACATAGTAAATAAAATGCGAACAATTACCGACCACCAGCTCTCGTTCTAAGCCTTAGTTCCCTCGCACATTTTCGTTAATAACCCAGTAATTTTCATAAAATTTAAACCCGCTATACTTCTAACTGAGTAAGTAAAGATAATACATTTACCAAATTCTAGCTCTTGTCCTCCACCTTAGTTCTCTCTCGTATCTTCATTAATAACCCATCAATTTTCCTAAAATTTAAACCCCCCTGTATTGCAGACACAGTAAATAAGATCAAGTCAGTTACTGAGCTCCAGCTCTTGTCCCCCACCTTAGTTCATATGTACAAGTTCTTTAGTAACAGACCAATTTTCCCAAAATTTAAAGCAGACAGATATACTTCAAACGTAATAAATCAAATCAAAACACTTAACGAGCTCCAGCTCTCGTCCCCCACCTTAGTTCTCTCTCGTATCTTCGTAAATAACCAATAAATTTTCCTGAAATTTATAACTGCTGTATTTCAGATGCAGTAAATAAAGCCAGTGCAGTTACCAAGTTTCAACTCTCGTTCCCTGCTTAGCTCATTTGTACAAGTTTTTTTATTATCAGACCAAATCACCTGAGATTTAAATATTAAGATCACCATATTTCTAACGTAGTAAAATAAATCAGGACATTAGCCGAGTTCCATTTCCTCTGATTTAGATCATCAAACATAAATATTTCCAATCAAGTCCCTCTCCAGCCTAACTCTTTATCAGAGTAATCACCTAACCACACCTGCGTAATTATCTTTTCATTCCCCTCCCGCCGTCCTCCTTTTCATCGCCCCTTCCCCTTATCTCATCCAAGTCTCATAAATTTAAATGTAGCTGTTAATTTGCATTCTTTCCTCTTTCATAGCATATTCTCTGTAAGTTCAGATCAGTACATTGTCTTACATAGTCTCTAGTTCTTTCCATTTTATATAAGACTTAAACAACTATTACTGTGTATCCTATCATATTTTAACCTGACTCATATATAAATATACCCAACTCCTTCCTTCCATTACAAGTACCAGCATGTTCACCGCGCATCTCATTATGCTTTCTACTTTACATGTTGTAGCACGTTTTCCGCGCATCTTGGTACCATCACTAACAATGTCTCTCAATCCTTTACACGTCCCAGCATGTTCACCGCGCATCTCACTACACTTTCTACTTTACATGTTCTAGCATGTTTTCCGCGCTTACAATCTCTCGCAATCCTTTACATGTCTCCACATGTTCTCCGTTCAACTTGCAACCCTTTGTTACAATTTTCCTCCATCCCTCCACTACATGTTCTTACCCGTTCATTACAGTCCCTTACATGTTCTCTGTTCATCTTTTGTACTAATTCTTAAACTAGTTGTTTCTGTCATTTTAGTAAGTAGATCATCTTTAACAACAACAACAGTAACATTACTAATTCTCAATGAGTTACTACAGAGTATTTAGTAGTTATTCATTTTTCAAAACTACATCAATATAAATAATTCTAAGACATCTTCGTACAATTAAAGATACTTACCAGTTCACTAGGTCATTACTTACATTAGCATCATAAGGCATTCTTTTCTTAACTTAGCTTTATTAAACATTCACCTTCAGTAGTCAAAGGTAACTTTTCAAGTCATTGTAATCAATATTTCCGTTAAACTTACTACATCATGTCATTATTCAGTGGTATAATTAAGTACTTGTTTTGGTCCCCAATGTAATAAGCAAATTATTCTATTAAGGATAAAGAAATCTTATTTAGAAGAGACATCGAGTTTATTACAACATTTAACATATACAGGAATTCAAGAAATCGTTAGCAAGTATTCAAGAAAATCGTCAACACATACAGTTAATCATAGTAGTTATGCAATTATTCAAGAAATCGTAAACACTACAGTCTTATAAAGAAATAAACATTAGAATTTAGAAAGGAATTATAAGTAAAACATGTATTTGATTTCACACAATGAAACTCTTTAGCCAGCAAGTTAAAAAAATCCATCACCGGCACAGCAACCCCTCTCCCCTACTCCAAAATAGATTAGTTTTTGTCCCTTAAATTCCTTTAAAACATAAAACACCTCACTATAAACATTATCATCGCAAATCAATTGAGGCCAGAAGTACTTCTCTGTCATTACAATAAGTCCTAACTGCTTCTACAGCATCCACTTGTTCAACCTTCATCCACTTACTCTCGCCCATGTTTGAGTAATTATCTGTAGCTCGTATGACATTAGTATATCTTATTATAACAAGGTTTTCAATAAAGGCAATACCAGAGAAAACACCAAGTACAGGATAATATATATATATATATATATATATATATATATATATGTCGTACCTAATAGCCAGAACTCACTTGTCAGCCTATTATGCAAGGCCCGAATTGCCTAATAAGCAAAGTTTTTATGAATTAATGTTTTTTAGACAACCTAACCTACCTAACCTAACCTAACCTAACTTTTTCGGGTACCTAACCCAACCTAACCTATAAAGATAGGTTAGGTTAGGTTAGGTAGGGTTGGTTAGGTTCGGTCATATATCTTCGTTAATTTTAACTCCAATACAAAAACATTTACCTCATACATAATGAAATGGGTAGCTTTATCATTTCATAAGTAAAATATTAGAGAAAATATATTAATTTAGGAAAACTTGGCTTATTAGGCAAATCGGGCCTTGAATAGTAGGCCAAAAAGTGAGTTCTGGCTACTAGGTACGACATATATATATATATATATATATATATATATATATATATATATATATATATATGTCGTACTGTTACGGACCCGGATTCAGCGTCCGAGCCTGGAGCAGTGACAAACACGCCATCTGTGGGTCAGCTCCCGAAAACCCCGCCAAACGAACGACGACACCTAGTGAGGACAGCGTGTACTGGCCTCGAGGACCAGTTTCCAGTCTGGTTCAGCACTCAACACCGCCGCTCCTGACCTCTGGTGAGGTGGTGCTCCGACGACAGCGCCATCTATGGACTGGATGCGTCAGGTGTTAGTATCTGAGCCTGTGAGTGTGGTGTATTAGTGTCCATTATTGATGACGTGTCTGCTTACAGAGCCGACCTGGGACCACTGTGTTGAAGGTGAAGTCAGCCTACCCGAGGCAGCCAGTCTCCATACTGTGAAGTTTGCTGCAGCTGTTGTGACGTCGTCCCCCCGGAAGAACACTGTGGTGTGTTAAGCCTGCCAGTGGAGTGGCAGTGAAAGGATTTACCCGGGACCGACGGTTGGAGACGATAATCCACTGGGGTATTGAGGACAGGAGGGTGATTGGTGATATCACACGAGACTCCTGTCTAGGGCGTACCCCTTTTATCGTTCGTGGAGTGGCCGTACCAGCCTTGGTGGCTCAGTACCTGCCAGCAGACCTGCTGGACGTGTGGTTGACGGCCTCCACGACGGTGCCCCCAGTGGACCTGTGTTGTGGCTGACCTGTGGCCAGGGTAGGCTCGGCGTTCCAGAAGACACGTCTTGAGGCCACGAAGAAAGCACCAAGGAATCGGCACCGAAAGTGGTGTGGCACCAGAGTCTTCAGCAGAAGACTACAGTGAATAATCCCCTTGCATAGCATTAATACCCCCCCCCTTTGTGTACTCTTTTATTATATATATTTAAATGGTGATGGTGTTAATTATAATATTAAGTTCTTAACTATCTTTCCATACTCCCTTTTAAGTTACTTGCGTCACGGATCTCATCCCTTGATAGCCACTACTGGCTTGGGAACGGATACCTATATCTTCTTCTAACAACATCAGAGCAAGAACCCCGTTGCGTCCCTAGCCAATTATGTTACGGCCCTCTCGGGACGCAACACGTACCTAGTAGCCAGAACGCACTTCTCAGCCTACTATGCAAGGCCCGATTTGCCTAATAAGCCAAGTTTTCATGAATTAATGTTTTTTCGTCTACCTAACCTACCTAACCTAACCTAGCTTTTTTTGGCTACCTAACCTAACCTTACCTATAAATATAGGTTAGGTTAGGTAGGGTTGGTTAGGTTCGGTCATATATCTACGTTAATTTTAACTCCAATAAAAAAAATTGACCTCATACATAGAGAAAAGGGTTGCTTTATCATTTCATAAGAAAAAAATTATAGTAAATATATTAATTCAGGAAAACTTGGCTTATTAGGCAAATCGGGCCTTGAATAGTAGGCTGAGAAATGAGTTCTGGCTACTAGGTACGACATATATATATATATGTCGTACCTAGTAGCCAGAACGCACTTCTGAGCCTACTATGCAAGTCCCGATTTGCCTAATAAGCAAAGTTTTCCTGAATTAATATATTTTCTCTAATTTTTTTCTTATGAAATGATAAAGCTACCCATTTCATTATGTATGAGGTCAATTTTATTTTATTGTAGTTAAAATTAACGTAGATATATGACCAAACCTAACCAACCCTACCTAACCTAACCTAACCTATCTTAATAGGTTAGGTTGGGTTAGGTAACCGAAAAAGGTAGGTTAGGTTAGGTTAGGTCGTCGAAAAAACATTAATTCATGAAAACTTGGCTTATTAGGCAAATCGGGCCTTGCATAGTAGGCTGAGAAGTGCGTTCTGGCTACTAGGTACGACATTATATATATATATATATATATATATATATTATATATATATATATATATATATATGTCGTACCTAATAGCCAGAACGCACTTCTCAGCCTACTATGCAAGGCCCGATTTGCCTAATAAGCCAAGTTTTCCTGAATTAATATATTTTCTCTAATTTTTTTCTTATGAAATGATAAAGCTACCCATTTCATTATGTATGAAGTCAATTTATTTTTATTGGAGTTAAAATTAACGTAGATATATGACCGAACCTAACCAACCCTACCTAACCTAACCTAACCTATCTTTATAGGTTAGGTTAGGTTAGGTGGCCGAAAAAGTTAGGTTAGGTTAGGTAGGTTAGGTAGTCGAAAAACAATTATTTCATGAAAACTTGGCTTATTAGGCAAATCGGGCCTTGCATAGTAGGCTGAGAAGTGCGTTCTGGCTACTAGGTACGACATTATTATATATATATATATATATAATGTCGTACCTAATAGCCAGAACGCACTTATCTGCCTACTATGCAAGGCCCGATTTGCCTAATAAGCCAAGTTTTCCTGAATTAATAAATTTTCTCTATTTTTTTCTTATGAAATGATAAAGCTACCCATTTCATTATGTATGAGGTCAATTTTTTTGTATTGGAGTTAAAATTAACCTAGTTATATGACCGAACCTAGCCAACCCAGGTTACACTTGTCCACGTCACTGGTCTAGGTCATCCGTTTAGGTTCGATGTCACTATTCTTGCTCAAAGTTCACTGCTGCAGATCATTACTGGTGGTCACTGATCCAAGTCATTACTGCGTGTCAGTTGTGATGGGTAATGATTCTGGTCAATGCTTCAGGTCACTGGTCCCGCTAACTGACCTTAGTAACAACGTAATAACATTTTAAGCCAAGATCTGAGAGCTCTTCACGTGTTAGAACTGGGAGCGTTCATGCCGTGTGGCATTTTCTTGCTCTCCTAATAGGAGAGTGATATCATATCTCCATTATTGGGAAGGAAAACATGGGTGACCTCGCTGCTGGGATACCGCTGAGCTCTGGGTAAACATGGCTACCATCAGTCCACTTGATCAATCACCGTGTTTGTTTACCTTACTCAGCTGATGACTGAAGTCATCATGTGACTGCAAGCAAAGGGATGTGTGTAAAGACTCTCGCGCACACCCGCACATACAGCAGCGTACTCTCGCATTTCAAGACTCCTCCCCACAAAACACGTTGTACGTCACAAAAGTCAGGACATGCCAAGTGTATGCAACCCGCAAATGAGTCTTCACTACATAAAACAATGATGCTTGAAAACGTTCAGATGTTTGAAGCAAAGCCGATGCAAGAGATACTTATAGTATGAAGATAGGCTTGAGGAGTTGTAACAATTGATGATATGCAAAGAAAAAGTGAGAAAAAGAAAAAAAACTACATGAAAAGAACTGACAAGGGGGAAAACATAGAATAGTTGAAAATTAATATGATGGAAGATACACGTTGGAGTGAGCTGATAGTATCTCCCGACATACTAGACGGCCCAGATAATATGTGGCTTCAAACAGCACGGGGTGAGTTACTGCACGGTGTGAGTTACAGCACGGTGTGAGTTACAGCACGGTGTGAGTTACAGCACGGTGTGAGTTACAGCACGGTGTGAGTTACAGCACGGTGTGAGTTACAGCACGGTGTGAGTTACAGCACAGTGTGAGTTACAGCACGGTGTGAGTTACAGCAAAGTGTGAGTTACAGCACGGTGTGAGTTACAGCACAGTGTGAGTTACAGCACGGTGTGAGTTACAACACAGTGTGACTTACAGCACGGAGTTACAGCACGGTGTGAGTTACAGCACGCTGTGAGTTACAACACAGTGTGAGTTACAGCACGGTGTGAGTTACAGTACGGTGTGAGTTACAACACAGTGTGAGTTACAGCACGGTGTGAGTTACAGCACTGTGTGAGTTACAGCACGGTGTAACTTACAGCACGGTGTAACTTACAGCAAGGTGTGAGTTACAGCACGGTGTTAGTTACAGCTTAGTTTAATTTACAGCATGGTGTGAGTTACAGCACGGTGTGAGTTACAGCACGGTGTGAGTTACCGCACGGTGTGAGTTACAGCAAAGTGTGGGTTAAAACACGGTGTGAGTTACATCACGGTGTGAGTTACAGCACGGTGTGAGTTACAGCACGGTGTGAGTTACAGCACGGTGTGAGTTACAACACGGTGTGAGTTACAGCAAAGTGTGGGTTAAAACACGGTGTGAGTTACAGCACGGTGTGAGTTACAGCACGGTGTGAGTTACAGCACAGTGTGAGTTACATCACTGAATGAGTTACAGCACCGTGTGAGTTACAGCACGGTGTGAGTTACAGCACAGTGTGAGTTACAGCACGGTGTGAATTACAGCACAGTGTGAGTTACAGCACGCTGTGAGTTACAACACAGTGTGAGTTACAGCACGGTGTGAGTTACAGTACGGTGTGAGTTACAACACAGTAAGAGTTACAGCACAATGTGACTGACAGCACGGTGTGAGTTACAGCACGGTGCGAGTTACAGCACGGTGTAACTTACAGCACGGTGTGAGTTACAGCACGGTGTGAGTTACAGCACGGTGCGAGTTACAGCACGGTATAACTTAACGCACGGTGTGAGTTACAGCACTGTGGGAGTTACAGCATGGTGTGAGTTACAGCACGGTGTGAGTTACAGCATATTCTGAGTTACAGCACGCTGTGAGTTACAGCACGGTGTGAGTTACTGCAAGGTGTGAGGTACAGCACGGTGTGAGTTGCAGCACGGTGTAACTTACAGCACGGTGTGAATTACAGCACGGTGTGAGTTATAGCACGGTGTGAGTTACAGCACGGTGTGAGTTACAGTTCAGTGTGAGCTACAGCACGGTGTGAGTTACAGCACAGTGTGAGTTACAGCACGGTGTGAGTTACAGCACAGTGTGAGTTACTGCAAGGTGTGAGGTAAAGCACTATGTGAGTTACAGCACGAACTGAGTTACAGTACGGTGTGAGTTACAGCAGAGTGTGAGTTACAGCACAGTGTGAGTTAAAACACGGTGTGAGTTACAGCACAGTGTGAGTTACAGCACAGTGTGACTTACAGCACGGAGTTACAGCACGGTGTGAGTTACAGCACGCTGTGAGTTACAGGACAGTGTGAGTTACAGCACGGTGTGAGTTACAGTACGGTGTGAGTTACAACACAGTGTGAGTTACAGCACAATGTGACTTACAGCACGGTGTGAGTTACAGCACGGTGCGAGTTACAGCACGGTGCGAGTTACAGCACGGTGTAATTTACAGCACGGTGTGAGTTACAGCACTGTGTGAGTTACAGCACGGTGTAGCTTACAGCACGGTGCAACTTACAGCACGGTGTGAGTTACAGCACGGTGTAACTTACAGCACGGTGTAACTTACAGCACGGTGTGAGTTACAGCACGGTGTGAGTTACAGCTCAGTGTGATTTACAGCATGGTGTGAGTTACAGCACGGTGTGAGTTACAGCACGGTGTGAGTTACAGCACGGTGTGAGTTACATCACGGTGTGAGTTACAACACAGTGTGAGTTACAGCACGGTGTAAGTTACAGCACTGTGTGAGTTACAGCATGGTGTGAGTTACAGCACATTCTGAGTTACAGCACGCTGTGAGTTACAGCACGGTGTGAGTTACTGCAAGGTGTGAGGTACAGCACGGTGTGAGTTACAGTACAGTGTGAGTTACAGCACATTCTGAGTTACAGCACGCTGTGAGTTACAGAACGGTGTGAGTTACAGCACGGTGTGAGTTACAGCACGGTGTGAGTTACAGCACAGTGTGAGCTACAGCACGGTGTGAGTTACAGAACAGTGTGAGTTACAGCACGGTGTGAGTTACAGCTCGGTGTGAGTTACTGCAAGGTGTGAGGTACAGCACGGTGTGAGTTACAGCACGGTGTGAGTTACAGCACGGTGTGAGTTACAGCACAGTGTGAGTTACAGCACGGTGTGAGTTGCAGCACAGTGTGAGTTACAGCACGGTGTGAGTTACAACACAGTGTGAGTTACAGCACAATGTGACTTACAGCACGGAGTTACAGCACGGTGTGAGTTACAGCACGCTGTGAGTTACAACACAATGTGAGTTACAGCACGGTGTGAGTTACAGTACGGTGTGAGTTACAACACAGTGTGAGTTACAGCACAATGTGAGTTACAACACAGTGTGAGTTACAGCTCAATGTGACTTACAGCACGGAGTTACAGCACGGTGTGAGTTACAGCACGGTGTGAGTTACAGCACAGTGTGAGTTACAGCACGGTGTGAGTTACAGTACGGTGCGAGTTACAGCACGGTGTAACTTACAGCACGGTATGAGTTACAGCACTGAATGAGTTACAGCACGGTGTGAGTTACAGCACGGTGTGAGTTACAGCACGGTGTGAGTTACAGCACAGTGTGAGTTACAGCACAGTGCGACTTACAGCACGGTGTGAGTTAAAGCATGGTATGAGTTACAGCACGGTGTGAGTTACAGCACGGTGTGAGTTACAGCACGGTGTGAGTTACAGCACGGTGTGACTCACAGCACGGTGTGAGTTACAGCACGGTGTGAGGTACAGCACGGTGTGAGTTACAGCACGGTGTGAGTTACAGCACGGTGTGAGTTACAGTACGGTATGAGTTACAGCACGGTGTGAGTTACAGCACGGTGTGAGTTACAGCACGGTGTGAGTTAATGCACAGTGTGAGTTACAGCACGGTGTGAGTTACAGCACGGTGTGAGTTACAGCACAGTGTGAGTTACAGCCAGGTGTGAGTTAAAGCACGGTGTGAGTTACAGCACAGTGTGATTTACAGCACGGTGTGAGTTACAGCACAGTGTGAGGTACAGCACGGTGTGGGTTACATCACAGTGTGAGTTACAGCCAGGTGTGAGTTAAAGCACGGTGTGAGTTACAGCACAGTGTGATTTACAGCACGGTGTGAGTTACAGCACAGTGTGATTTACAGCATGGTGTGAGTTACAGCACTGTGTGAGTTAATGCACAGTGTGAGTTACAGCACGGTGTGAGTTACAGCACGGTGTGAGTTACAGCACGGTGTGGGTTACATCACAGTGTGAGTTACAGCCAGGTGTGAGTTAAAGCACGGTGTGAGTTACAGCACAGTGTGATTTACAGCACGGTGTGAGTTACAGCACAGTGCGACTTACAGCACGGTGTGAGTTACAGCACGGTGTGAGTTAATGCACAGTGTGAGTTACAGCACGGTGTGAGTTACAGCACGGTGTGAGTTAGAGCACGGTGTGGGTTACATCACAGTGTGAGTTACAGCCAGGTGTGAGTTAAAGCACGGTGTGAGTTACAGCACAGTGTGATTTACAGCACGGTGTGAGTTACAGCTCAGTGTGAGCTACAGCACGGTGTGAGTTACAGCACAGTGTGAGTTACAGCACGGTGTGAGTTACAGCACGGTGTGAGTTACTGCAAGGTGTGAGGTAAAGCACTATGTGAGTTACAGCACGAACTGAGTTACAATACGGTGTGAGTTACAGCAGAGTGTGAGTTACAGCACAGTGTGAGTTACAGCACGGTGTGAGTTACAGCACAGTGTGAGTTACAGCACAGTGTGACTTACAGCACGGAGTTACAGCACCGTGTGAGTTACAGCACGCTGTGAGTTACAGGACAGTGTGAGTTACAGCACGGTGTGAGTTACAGTACGGTGTGAGTTACAACACAGTGTGAGTTACAGCACAATGTGACTTACAGCACGGTGTGAGTTACAGCACGGTGCGAGTTACAGCACGGTGCGAGTTACAGCACGGTGTAATTTACAGCACGGTGTGAGTTACAGCAATGTGTGAGTTACAGCACGGTGTAACTTACAGCACGGTGTAACTTACAGCACGGTGTGAGTTACAGCACGGTGTAACTTACAGCATGGTGTAACTTACAGCACGGTGTGAGTTACAGCACGGTGTGAGTTACAGCTCAGTGTGATTTACAGCATGGTGTGAGTTACAGCACGGTGTGAGTTACAGCACGGTGTGAGTTACAGCACGGTGTGAGTTACATCACGGTGTGAGTTACAACACAGTGTGAATTACAGCACGGTGTGAGTTACAGCACTGTGTGAGTTACAGCATGGTGTGAGTTACAGCACGGTGTGAGTTACAGCACGGTGCGAGTTACAGCACGGTGTGAGTTAGAGCACGGTGTGAGTTACAGCACATTCTGAGTTACAGCACGCTGTGAGTTACAGCACGGTGTGAGTTACAGCACGGTGTGAGTTACAGTACGGTGTGAGTTACAACACAGTGTGAGTTACAGCACAATGTGACTTACAGCACGGTGTGAGTTACAGCACGGTGCGAGTTACAGCACGGTGTAACTTACAGCACGGTATGAGTTACAGCACTGAATGAGTTACAGCACGGTGTGAGTTACAGCACGGTGTGAGTTACAGCACGGTGTGAGTTACAGCACAGTGTGAGTTACAGCACAGTGCGACTTACAGCACGGTGTGAGTTAAAGCACGGTATGAGTTACAGCACGGTGTGAGTTACAGCACGGTGTGAGTTACAGCACGGTGTGAGTTACAGCACGGTGTGACTCACAGCACGGTGTGAGTTACAGCACGGTGTGAGGTACAGCACGGTGTGAGTTACAGCACGGTGTGAGTTACAGTACGGTATGAGTTACAGCACGGTGTGAGTTACAGCACGGTGTGAGTTACAGCACGGTGTGAGTTAATGCACAGTGTGAGTTACAGCACGGTGTGAGTTACAGCACGGTGTGAGTTAGAGCACGGTGTGGGTTACATCACAGTGTGAGTTACAGCCAGGTGTGAGTTAAAGCACGGTGTGAGTTACAGCACAGTGTGATTTACAGCACGGTGTGAGTTACAGCACAGTGTGATTTACAGCATGGTGTGAGTTACAGCACTGTGTGAGGTAATGCACAGTGTGAGTTACAGCACGGTGTGAGTTACAGCACGGTGTGAGTTACAGCACGGTGTGGGTTACATCACAGTGTGAGTTACAGCCAGGTGTGAGTTAAAGCACGGTGTGAGTTACAGCACAGTGTGATTTACAGCACGGTGTGAGTTACAGCACAGTGCGACTTACAGCACGGTGTGAGTTACAGCACGGTGTGAGTTAATGCACAGTGTGAGTTACAGCACGGTGTGAGTTACAGCACGGTGTGAGTTAGAGCACGGTGTGGGTTACATCACAGTGTGAGTTACAGCCAGGTGTGAGTTAAAGCACGGTGTGAGTTACAGCACAGTGTGATTTACAGCACGGTGTGAGTTACAGCTCAGTGTGAGCTACAGCACGGTGTGAGTTACAGCACAGTGTGAGTTACAGCACGGTGTGAGTTACAGCACGGTGTGAGTTACTGCAAGGTGTGAGGTAAAGCACTATGTGAGTTACAGCACGAACTGAGTTACAGTACGGTGTGAGTTACAGCAGAGTGTGAGTTACAGCACAGTGTGAGTTACAGCACGGTGTGAGTTACAGCACAGTGTGAGTTACAGCACAGTGTGACTTACAGCACGGAGTTACAGCACCGTGTGAGTTACAGCACGCTGTGAGTTACAGCACGCTGTGAGTTACAGGACAGTGTGAGTTACAGCACGGTGTGAGTTACAGTACGGTGTGAGTTACAACACAGTGTGAGTTACAGCACAATGTGACTTACAGCACGGTGTGAGTTACAGCACGGTGCGAGTTACAGCACGGTGCGAGTTACAGCACGGTGTAATTTACAGCACGGTGTGAGTTACAGCAATGTGTGAGTTACAGCACGGTGTAACTTACAGCACGGTGTAACTTACAGCACGGTGTGAGTTACAGCACGGTGTAACTTACAGCATGGTGTAACTTACAGCACGGTGTGAGTTACAGCACGGTGTGAGTTACAGCTCAGTGTGATTTACAGCATGGTGTGAGTTACAGCACGGTGTGAGTTACAGCACGGTGTGAGTTACAGCACGGTGTGAGTTACATCACGGTGTGAGTTACAACACAGTGTGAGTTACAGCACGGTGTGAGTTACAGCACTGTGTGAGTTACAGCATGGTGTGAGTTACAGCACGGTGTGAGTTACAGCACGGTGCGAGTTACAGCACGGTGTGAGTTAGAGCACGGTGTGAGTTACAGCACATTCTGAGTTACAGCACGCTGTGAGTTACAGCACGGTGTGAGTTACTGCAAGGTGTGAGGTACAGCACGGTGTGAGTTACAGCACAGTGTGAGTTACAGCACATTCTGAGTTACAGCACGCTGTGAGTTACAGCTCGGTGTGAGTTACTGCAAGGTGTGAGGTACAGCACGGTGTGAGTTACAGCACGGAATGAGTTACAGCACGGTGTGAATTACAGCACGGTGTGAGTTACAGCACAGTGTGAGTTACAGCACGGTGTGAGTTACAGCACAGTGTGAGTTACAGCACGGTGTGAGTTACAACACAGTGTGAGTTACAGCACAATGTGACTTACAGCACGGAGTTACAGCACGGTGTGAGTTACAGCACGCTGTGAGTTACAACACAATGTGAGTTACAGCACAGTGTGAGTTACAGTACGGTGTGAGTTACAACACAGTGTGAGTTACAGCACAATGTGAGTTACAACACAGTGTGAGTTACAGCACGGTGTGAGTTACAGCACGCTGTGAGTTACAGCACAGTGTGAGTTACAGCACGGTGTGAGTTACAGTACGGTGTGAGTTACAACACAGTGTGAGTTACAGCACAATGTGACTTACAGCACGGTGTGAGTTACAGCACGGTGCGAGTTACAGCACGGTGTAACTTAAAGCACGGTATGAGTTACAGCACTGAATGAGTTACAGCACGGTGTGAGTTACAGCACGGTGTGAGTTACAGCACAGTGTGAGTTACAGCACAGTGCGATTTACAGCACGGTGTGAGTTAAAGCGCGGTGTGAGTTACAGCACGGTGTGAGTTACAGCACGGTGTGAGTTACAGCACGGTGTGAGTTACAGCACGGTGTGACTCACAGCACGGTGTGAGTTACAGCACGGTGTGAGGTACAGCACGGTGTGAGTTACAGCACGGTGTGAGTTACAGCACGGTGTGAGTTACAGTACGGTATGAGTTACAGCACGGTGTGAGTTACAGCACGGTGTGAGTTACGGCACGGTGTGAGTTAATGCACAGTGTGAGTTACAGCACGGTGTGAGTTACAGCACGGTGTGAGTTAGAGCACAGTGTGAGTTACAGCCAGGTGTGAGTTAAGCACGGTGTGAGTTACAGCACAGTGTGATTTACAGCACGGTGTGAGTTACAGCACAGTGTGCTTTACAGCATGGTGTGAGTTACAGCACGGTATGAGTTAATGCACAGTGTGAGTTACAGCACGGTGTGAGTTACAGCACGGTGTGAGTTACAGTACGGTGTGGGTTACATCACAGTGTGAGTTACAGCCAGGTGTGAGTTAAAGCACGGTGTGAGTTACAGCACAGTGTGATTTACAGCACGGTGTGAGTTACAGCACAGTGTGATTTAAAGCATGGTGTGAGTTACAGCACGGTGTGAGTTAATGCACAGTGTGAGTTACAGCACGGTGTGAGTTACAGCACGGTGTGAGTTACAGCACGGTGTGAGTTACAGCACGGTGTGGGTTACATTACAGTGTGAGTTACAGCCAGGTGTGAGTTAAAGCACGGTGTGAGTTACAGCACAGTGTGATTTACAGCACGATGTGAGTTACAGCACGGTGTGAGTTACAGCACGGTGTGAGTTACAGCACAGTGTGAGTTACAGCACAGTGCGACTTACAGCACGGTGTGAGTTACAGCACGGTGTGAGTTATAGCACAGTGTGAGTTACAGCACAGTGCGACTTACAGCACGGTGTGAGTTACAGCACGGTGTGAGTTAATGCACAGTGTGAGTTACAGCACGGTGTGAGTTACAGCACGGTGTGAGTTAGAGCACGGTGTGGGTTACATCACAGTGTGAGTTACAGCCAGGTGTGAGTTAAAGCACGGTGTGAGTTACAGCACAGTGTGATTTACAGCACGGTGTGAGTTACAGCACAGTGTGATTTACAGCATGGTGTGAGTTACAGCACGGTGTGAGTTAATGCACAGTGTGAGTTACAGCACGGTGTGTGTTACAGCACGGTGTGAGTTACAGCACAGTGTGATTTACAGCATGGTGTGAGTTACAGCACGGTGTGAGTTAATGCACAGTGTGAGTTACAGCACGGTGTGAGTTACAGCACGGTGTGAGTTACAGCACAGTGTGATTTACAGCATGGTGTGAGTTACAGCACGGTGTGAGTTAATGCACAGTGTGAGTTACAGCACGGTGTGAGTTACAGCACGGTGTGAGTTACAGCACGGTGTGGGTTACATTACTGTGTGAGTTACAGCCAGGTGTGAGTTAAAGCACGGTGTGAGTTACAGCACAGCGTGATTTACAGCACGGTGTGAGTTACAGCACGGTGTGAGTTAAAGCACGGTGTGAGTTACAGCACAGTGTGAGTTACAGCACAGTGCGACTTACAGCACGGTGTGAGTTACAGCACGGTGTGAGTTACAGCACAGTGTGAGTTACAGCACAGTGCGACTTACAGCACGGTGTGAGTTACAGCACGGTGTGAGTTACAGCACGGTGTGAGTTACAGCACGGTGTGAGTTACAGCACAGTGTGAGTTACAGCACAGTGCGACTTACAGCACGGTGTGAGTTACAGCACGGTGTGAGTTACAGCACGGTGTGAGTTACAGCACGGTGTGAGTTACAGCACGGTGTGGGTTACAACACGGTGTGAGTTACATCACGGTGTGAGTTACAGCATGGTGTGAGTTACAGCACGGTGTGAGTTACAGCACTGTGTGAGTTACAGCACTGTGTGAGTTACAGCACGGTGTGAGTTACAGCACGGTGTGAGTTACAGCACGGTGCGAGTTACAGCACGGTATAACTTACAGCACGGTGTGAGTTACAGCACGGTGTGAGTTACAGTACGGTGTGAGTTACAGCACGTTGTGACTTACAGCACGGTGTGAGTTACAGCACGGTGTGAGTTACAGTACGGTGTGAGTTACAGCACGTTGTGACTTACAGCACGGTGGGAGTTACAGTACGGTGTGAGTTACAGCACGGTGTGAGTTACAGCACAGTGTGATTTACAACATGGTGTGAGTTACAGCATGGTGTGAGTTACAGCACGGTGTGAGTTACAGCACTGTGAGAGTTACAGCACGGTGTGAGTTACAGCACGGTGTGAGTTACAGCACGGTGCGAGTTACAACACGGTATAACTTACAGCACGGTGTGAGTTACAGCACGGTGTGAGTTACAGCACGGTGTGAGTTACAGCACGGGGTGAGTTACAGCACGGTGTGAGTTACAGCACAGTGTGAGTTACAGCACAGTGTGAGTTACAGCACGGTGTGAGCTACAGCACGGTGTGAGTTACAGCACTGTGTGAGTTACAGCACGGTGTGAGTTACAGCACACTGTGAGATACACATCCTGAGTTACAGTACGCTGTGAGTTACAGCACGGTGTGGGTTACATCACAGTGTGAGTTACAGCACGGTGTGAGTTACAGCACGGTGTGAGTTACAGCACGGTGTGAGTTACAGCACAGTGTGATTTACAGCGTGGTGTGAGTTACAGCACGGTGTGAGTTACAGCACGGTGTGAGTTAAAGCACGGTGTGAGTTACAGCACGGTGTGAGTAACAGCACGGTGTGAGTTACATCACAGTGTGAGTTACAGCACGGTGTGAGTTACTGCACGGTGTGAGTTACAGCACGGTGTGAGTTACAGCACGGTGTGAGTTACAGCACATTCTGAGTTACAGCAAGCTCTGAGTTACAGCACGGTGTGAGCTACAGCACATTCTGAGTTACAGCACGTTCTGAGTTACATCACAGTGTGAGTTACAGCACGGTGTGAGTTACAGCACGGTGTGAGTTACAGCACGGTGTGACTTACAGCACGGTGTGAGCTACAGCTCGGTGTGAGTTACAGCACTGTCTGAGTTACAGCACGGTGTGAGTTACAGCAGTGTGAGTTACAGCACATTCTGAGTTACAGCACGGTGTGAGTTACAGCACGGTGTGAGTTACAGCACGGTGTGAGTTATAGCACGGTGTGATTTACAGCACGGTGTGAATTACAGCTCGGTGTGAGTTACAGCACGGTGTGAGTTACAGCACATTGTGAGTTACAGCACGGTGTGAGTTACAACATGGTGTGAGTTACAGCACGGTGTGAGTTACTGCAAGGTGTGAATTACACCACTGCGAGTTACAGCACGGTGTGAGTTACAACATGGTGTGAGTTACACCACTGCGAGTTACAGCACGGTGTGAGTTACAACATGGTGTGAGTTACAGCACGGTGTGAGTTACTGCAAGGTGTGAGTTACTGCACGGTGTGAGTTACAGCACGGTGTGAGTTACTGCAAGGTGTGAGTTACTGCACGGTGTGAGTTACAGCACGGTGTGATTTACAGCACAGTGTTAGTTACAGCACGGTGTGAGTTAAAGCACGGTTTGAGTTACAGCACGGTGTGAGTTACAGCACAGTGTGAAACCAGTTATCAGGCCTCCTATTTGTTCTTGCATAAATGTGCCTGAGTGAGTGAGTGAGCAATGAAAGGTACCTTATCTGTAAGTACAAGATCTTGTCATTGTTTAATTGTGTCTGTGTTGATCTGAGGTATCAACAGCAGTTCTCACCTTCTCGTACCTGTCACAGGTCATAGGTGAATCGACGGTGTATGCGTGTTATCTGTGTGGTATCACGACATTTCACTCGTCTGTGAATGTGAGCTTCACATACACCACACATTTAGTTATTGTGTGACATTATTATTGTGCATGTTATTGCCTGTCCCATTGACAGTGCATTTGTGACTTATTGCATATCATCATTACCGAGTATCCGGTTGGAACTCTGGTGATCCCTTTGCATACTGCCAATTAGGTTACCGTGTTAATGATTGGCTGTCAACTGTGTTAAGTTAGGTGTTTCGCCACGAGTGGATCTGATTCGATTAGCCAGACATCAAGAGTCTCGCTAATACAACCATAGCTTTGCTGACGCCAATCTAAAGTAAATCAAGCACCCTTTGTATTAGTGGTTAAGTTAGTAAATAAACTACTGTTAAGCTTTATGCGGTGTTTCCGTTGAACCATTTCTGAATACTGCCAACATTACTCAAGCCTTCAGCTCTAGGTGTCTTCAACACTGAGTTGCCTATATTCACTAAACTATAAATGCGATGAGGACCCTAGGAGTCCCTTAAAGTGTTAAATCATTGAGGAGATTCCAACGATCAACGTGGAGCAGGACCAGGTGAGGCTAGTCTGAGAAGAGACCCTCAAGGACTCTAACTCGACCTTGCTCCAAGGCCCTGTACGGTTGCTCTCGTATTTTCTATTCTGCTAATTCCGACAGTTTCGTGAAGCGTCTGCCACATGTACATTGGCGACGTACGCACTGCAGTCGTGAAAGCAAAAATGAAAACCCCCACATCTGGCGCCCAACGTGGGGCTTAGTTGGAACCTATGAGCTAGGTTGTACAGTAAAATTTCGCTCTTAAATTGTCCCTTTATTCAAAAGTGAAAATTCAAAAGTGACGAGCAGTATTCAGAGGATGTTTAACACCCTGTTAGGTACACACACCACCAGTATGTTTGAGTGTTGAGAGTACAAACTGCACTACCTGCATCTTCACCAGGCATTGACCGCTCGTAGACCTGACGACTACGACACTCTTTCTGAGCTAGAGTGTAAGGAACGAGTGGAACAGCACATGAGGGCCGTGGAAGAGGTGATGCTACAAACACACATGCAGGGTAGTGCTGAGGTGGGGTGCACGAGTCTCATCACACTGGTTGAAGCTATCGGAGGTGAGACCCCAGTGAGATGTAACACAGTGGGAGAGACCCCAGTGAGAGACATCTTGGAGGTAGAGACCCCTGTGGGTGTCGTCACCGAGAATGATGTCACTAGAATCACGCGCGCTGCGGAAGAAAACGGAGTCACGCGGGAATCTAGCACTTTAAATACTCCGTTGGGGGGATTCTATGGGGAAGAATCTCGGCCCAAAAGGTCCTTGTGAACGACACCAACTCAAAGAGTAGGTATTACAGGCTCACAATTATTCACCTTGGAGGAATACCATAACCAAGTTAGGGAGTTGGGATTCGAAGGGAATAAAGTAGCAGAGCAAGCTATGAAACTCTGGACTGATCAGCAGGACAGAGAAGCAAACTGTGGACTGATCAGAAGGAGAGAGAAAACAAACGCTGGACTGATCAGCAGAACCGAGAAAGTATTGAACGCATAGCTAGCATGCAGTTGCAAGCAAGGCAGGATGACCAGACAAGTGGTCGTTCAACAGAGACTAACGTTGAAGAAGGTAAGACTGTCAAACTACCTAAACTAGCTAACTTTGATGAAAGGGGCGACTCGATGGATGCATACATCAAGCGTTTCGAAGGTCACACCGCTAATTGCGGGTGTGAAAGATCAAAGTGGGCACTCGCTCTTAGTGCATTGTTAAAGGGTAGGGCACTAACTATCTACCACAGTCTGGGTCCGCACCAGCGCGGAGACTACGAGACATTGACAACAGCGCTGCTGAACGGTTTTGGCATCACTGCAGACCGGATGCTAGAGAATTTCTTCACTAGATTCAATTTTTATAATCTTTTGTTTATGTTCCAAAATCTTAAAATTGATCCCAGTGTTATGTAGTAGAGAAAAATTGAGTTATATCCAGTTTACGTAAAGCTATGAGTGGTCAAAACCACACTTAGATCCCGGAATGAACTTACGAAGGTTTTTCCACTTAGTGTAGTTACCTGAATACTGCCGTAGCCACCACGAAGGCGCTAAGAAGGAAAACATTCGTAGCTAAGAAGAAAAACCTTCGTAAGTACCTTCCTGAATCCGGCCCCTAGAGCTGAAGCTCCATCCGACCACAGTGCCTGCTCAAGACCTGAACAGATAGCCACATGTGACCCGGTGACTGAAGAAATTCCTCACTTACCAGAAGAGAATAGTCTAGACGAGGACCTGCCTCGCCTAGCAGTATAGAAAACGGGGTCTGCTCGACCCAGCTGCACCATGTCCACTCTGAGTATGTGCACGTGCAGTCAGCGGTGTGAGAGGTGGAACGAGCACCACTATGTGGGCTCGGTCTTTGTTGGGGGGTGATGTGAGAATATGGTTTCTTAAGAGTCTCCCACAGCTGATTTGAATGGCTCATTGCAGTGCACAGTGCACTGATCTTGTGCACAAGCCTATCTCTCTTAATCCTGGATAGTGACCTGGCATGTTGGGTATCTCCAGAATGCCCACTTAACCAGGAACACTTTCATAATACAGAGGCCGCCGTATGTCCAGGCAGGAAGTAGATACAGGGAGTTGAGCATACTTGTCACCAAGGGTCAGTGTGTACATTGGCTGGTGCAGTGTGAGAGTAGAGGGGAGACGCCAACGACCGTCTGACCTCTGGGGTCAACCGGCGCGTCACTCCTGCTACTGATTATCGAACGTTCAATATGATTGGTTCCTGCTCATTTGCAGCAATGCTATTGGTCAAATTGTAACTCTTTTTGTGTTGTGCCCCACAAGATGCTCTGAGCTTCAGGAAAGAGTATTCACGTGAGGGAGACCTTACCCAGAGGACGTGTAGCTGTTCTGTCTATTCGGCCAAATAGATTGAACACCGTCCATTCCTCACTGTCAAGTTAACTCGGCGTCTTTGCCATATACCCACACTCGCCCAGAATCACGAGTGTGAATATATTGTTCAGAAGCCTAAAGTGACAAAATCTCCAGAGCGAAACAGACTGGTATCAGGTAACCCCTGGTGACAAAGATCGTTGTGAGTGACTTAGAGTGAACTAAGGCAGTGCCGCTGCCTAAGTAATCTGTGTGTGACTTTACCACAGTGTACCTGTACCACACTGTACAGAGTAGAGCATGGTACCATATAACCTGCAGCCGCCACCGCCCTTACTGTACCACGTGACGTCACCACCCTTACTCGCCGCCAGTGCCAAGAGTGTGTGCGTGTGTCTGTACGCCAAACTGCGAGTACCCTCCGTGTCTACGAGCGAAACCAGCTATCAGGCCACCTACAAGTTCTTGCATAAATGTGCCTTAGTAAGTAAGGAAAGGTACCTTATCTGTAAGTACAAGATCTTGTCATTGTTTTATTGTGTCTGTGTTGATCTGAGGTATCAACCACAGTTCTCACCTTCTCATACCTGTCACAGGTCATAGGTGAATCGACGGTGTATGCGTGTTATCTGTGTGGTATCACGGCATTTCACTCGTCTGTGAATGTGAGCTTCACATACACCACACATTTAGTTATTGTGTGACATTATTATTGTGCATGTTATTGCCTGTCCCATTGACAGTGTATTTGTGATTTATTGCATATCATCATTACCGAGTATCCGGTTGGAACTCTTGTGACCCCTTTGCATACCGGCAGTTAGGTTGTTAGGTGTTAATGATTGGCTGTCAACTGTGTTAAGTTAGGTGTTTCGCCACGAGTGGATCCGAGTCGATTAGCCAGACGTCAAGTCTCGCTAATAGCTTTGCTGACGCCAATCTAAAGTAAATCAAGCACCCTTTGTATTAGTGGTTAAGTTAGTAAATAAACTACTGTTAAGCTTTATGTGGTGTTTCCGTTGAACCACTTCTGAATACTGCCAACATTACTCAAACCTTCAGCTCTAGGTGTCTTCAACACCGAGTTGCCTATATTCACTAAACTATAAATGTGATGAGGACCCTAGGAGTCCCTTAAAGTGTTAAATCATTGAGGAGATTCCAACGATCAACGTGGAGCAGGACCAGGTGAGGCTAGTCTGAGAAGAGACCCTCAAGGACTCTAACTCGACCTTTCTCCCAGGCCCTGTACGGTTGCTCTCGTATTTTCTATTCTGCTAATTCCGACAGTTTCGTGAAGCGTCTGCCACATGTGCATTGGCGACGTACGCATTGCAGTCGTGAAAGCAAAAAAGAAAACCCCCACATCTGCCCCGTGCTAGTTACAACACGGTGTGATTTACAGCACGAAGTGAGTTACAACACGATTTGAATTACAACGCGGTTTGAGTTACAACACTGTGTGAGTTACAAAATGGTGGGAGTTACAGCACGATGTGAGTTACAACACAATGTGATTTACAAGACGGTGTGAGTAATAGCATGGTATGAGTTACAACACGGTGTGAGTTACAGCACAATGTTAGTTACAGCACGGTGCGAGTTACAACTCCGTGTGAGTTACAGCACGGTGCGAGTTACAACACGGTGTGAGTTACAACACGGAGTTACAGAATTGTGTAAGTTATAAGCCGGTATGAGTTTAAGTCGGTATGAGTTACAGCACAGTGTGAGTTACAGCATAGTGTGGGTTCCAGCCCGGTGTGAGTTAAAACACGGTGTGAGTTACAGCACGTTGTGAGTTACAGTACGGTGTGAGTTACATCACGGTGTGAATTACAAGACGGTTAGAGTTACAACACACTGTGAGTTACAGCAGTGTGTGTTACAGCAAGGCGTGAGTTACAGCACGGTGTGAGTTACTGCACAGTGAGAGTTACAGCACAGTGCGAGTTACAACACGGTGCGAGTTACAGCACGGTACGAGTTACAACATAGTGTGAGTTACAGCACGATGTGAGTTACAAGACGGTGTGAGTTACAGCATGGTGTAGGTTAGAGCCTGATGTGAGTTACAGCACGGTGTGAGTTACAAGACGATTAGAGTTACAACACAGTGTGAGTAACATCTCAGTGCGAGTTACAACACTCGTCATGCGTCAATTAATTACATTTGTATTTACTCAAAACCTTACATTCGTCACCCCTCCGTGGTGCCTCCTTGCCATGGTGAGGGGCTTACGTACACCACCCCTACCGGTATGGGTTGCCTGTGCCCCTTATCCTGCCCCCTTTTTGGGTGGTGTACGTGCTGAAGGGAACCATGTAAGGGCCTTGTGCGCCATAGGACCACCTGCTGGTGGGGTTGCCTGTAAGAGGCCGCCCTGAGTGGATGGTTGGGTGTCCAGGCAGGGGCGATAGGGGTCTGGGGGTCTTAGCACCAGTGTGGGAGAATGAACGAAGTAGTAGGACTCCCCTGTTGAAAAGAGGGACGACCGCTGGGGAATACGCACCCTTCCTGCACTGGACCGTGCTCGGCCTCCCTGGCTGCCCCTGGTAGGTGGTATTCCTTGATTCCAGGTCCCATCCCTCATATATTGGTTTGCTGCATGGATAACGACTTGACTTCTCTTACCCAGGCTCATGGGGTGGGCGACCAGGCCTCTGAGTCGGACCGTCCTGGAAGACTGGGATCTGTAGCCCCCGCTACAGGACCTGGTTTAGGCCCAGACTGAACTCTTCCTCCCTGCTCCCCTCCCTCCTCTGTGGTTGGGTCGAGCCCCAAGTCTGCTGTGGTGACCGTCTCGTCCCCCTTGCACGGCTCCATCTCTTCTTGTGATTACTGCACCTTTTGACCTGTCGCTCTCTAAGGGTTCTCATCACAGTTCCTGCCACGGCCGCTCTCGTATGCTCCCTTCTAATCCTAATTCGTTCCATGCTTTGTTTGGTCCTGCTACGTGGACTAAGTACTTTGACCTCTAACCTTTGGATTCAATTCTCCTGACGATTTTTCCCTTCATAGGCATCTTGTCGATTCCGTGGATGCATCTGTCACCTTCAACCCCACTCGTCTTGGTACTCGTGTCATTTGCTGCTCTTTCTCAGGATGCGGCCACCCGCTTGGCCCGCCTTATCCTGCCTTGGCGAGACCCCTGTTCGGGTCTCGAAGAACGCTCGGTTTAATGCCAGTGTGGCACTGTTCTCCTCCCACACCATGTTGCGACCGGTGTTAGGGATCTCAAGGACTGCCACGAGGATATCAAGCATATCCTCAAGGCCCAGGGTCATTCTGTCCTCCAGGTGGATACATTTACTCGTCCCCTCGTGGTCATCGCCGTCTGCCCCTTCGGGTTGTGAAGGTTACCTTTGATGGTAGGACCCTTCCGCCCTCTGTCATTCTTGCTGGAGCCAGATGCTCCGTTCAGGAGTATATTCCATCTCCTCGGCTCTGCAGTAAGTGCTGGAGGTTTCAGCATGGTGCCCTCAAATGCTCTAGTCCTGTTGCTCTATGTCCCCTACGTGGAAGCGAAGGTCACTCTAAGTTGGAGTGCACCTCTCCCCAGGTCCCGCTCCCTCAATTGCGGTGAGGCTCACCCTACCTTCTCCCGTACGTGTATTTTGTTACAAACTTGAGGCGGCTGTCCTCAACTTGAAGCACCGGGACCGTTTATCTTTTTCCTGAGGCTCAGCGCCAAGTTCATCGTCTCCCCTCTTTCGCTGGTTTTCTCGTATGCTCGCGTGGTGGGCTCTTCCTCTTCCTTTCCTTCCCGCCTTCCTCAGTCTCACAACCGTTTCCAAGCCTTAGACCCGGACCCGCCCACCACCACCTCCCCTGTTTCCCTCCGTTCTGTCCCGAAGGGTCCCCCTCCTAGTTCTCTGTCTAGGGCTCCTCTAGCCGATCGGCTAGGGGAGCCGGTCAGCCGAGCGGACAGCACGCTGGAATTGTGATCTTGTGGTCCTGGGTTCGATCCCAGGCGCCAGCGAGAAACAATGGCCAGAGTTTCTTTCACCCTATGCCCCTGTTACCTAGCAGTAAAATAGGTACCTGGGTGTTAGTCAGCTGTCACGGGCTGCTTCCTGGGGGGTGGAGGCCTGGTCGAGGACCGGGCCGCGGGGACACTAAAAGCCGCGAAATCTTCTCAAGATAACCTCAAGATAACCTCCCCCTCTTTCTACCCAGTCTGTCACGTCTCTTGTGTCTTCTTTTTCTTCTCCCTCTGGTCCTCCTTTCCGTCATTCTCCTCCGTCTCTTGGCTCGCCGCCTGACTGTGCGGGCCGATGTCCATCACTCTCCTGATGGTCATGATGTTCGCTCTTGCTCTTCTTCTCCTATCGAGATGCTGGAGTCTGTTGCCCAGTACATTGCTGCTGGGACGCCCGTATCTTTGAGTCAGAAGCAGAAACCTGGCTCCTCTCCTTCCTCCTCCCCGGTCGTTAAGAAGGCTTCGTTTGCTTCTTCACCCCCTATCTCTGCTTCTATCGTACTGTGGGGGTTTCTTTGGCCCCCAGTTCCATCTCGGTTACTGCCCTTGCTGAGGTGCGCTCCCCTCTTTCTGCCCCTCCTCCTCCCCTTCCTTCTCCTCCAGATCCTGCTCGACCACCTCTGGTCTGTCTTCCCGATTCTTTCCCTCCTTACTTTACTTCGGGTCTGGGAGTCGTTGTCAGTCCCTGAAGACTGACTCGATACTGTTGACTGGCCCCTGTTCGGAAACCAGGGTCTCTCGGGTCATTACCCAAGGACTTCCGCCCTATTGCCCTCACGAGTTGTGTCTGCAAGCTCTTTGAACATATGGTTAACGTTCGTTTGATGTGGTTATTAGAACACTATCACCACCTCTCCCCTTCTCAACTTGGTTTTCGCAAGTGCCGCAGCACAACGGATGTCCTGGTGAACTTGGAGGTCTATATTCGTACAGCTTGTGCTGCGAAGACCTCCGTTGTTGCCGTCCTTTTTGACCTGGAAAAGGCTTACGACACTACCTGGCGGTATCATATTCTGTCTCAGCTTCATTCTTTTGGCCTTCGTGGGAACCTCCCTCTCTTCCTCTCTCGTCGTTCCTTTCGTGTGCGGCTTGGTACCACTCTCTCTGCCCCTTTTCGGCAGAATGAGGGTGAACCACAGGGTAGTGGTCTGAGCACTACTCTTTTTCTAGTTGCCCTCAACGGTCTTCTTTCCTCTCTTCCTTCTGGCGTCTTCTTTGCTCTCTATGTTGATGATCTTACCCTTTGCTGTCGGGGTGATGATTCACCTTTCCTTCAACGGCGGCTTCAACTTGC
>NC_091161.1:27194507-27237785 GCF_040958095.1 Procambarus clarkii | reverse complement strand
CTGAGGATGCGTATATTCTTCCCCTTCATTTGATCCATGAAGACTAGTGGGTTATGGTCCGTGTACACTTCCAGTATATTACCTGTGAGGTAAACTTTTTACATGTTAACACTAGCGCCAATGCCTCTTTTTCTACCACTGAATAATTGCGTTGCACTTTGTCAAATTTCACAGAGTAATAATATACTGGGTGTTCCACTTGATCATCCCCAGTTTGCAACAACACTGCACCAGCACCCAAGTCAGACGGATCAACATGAATTTTAAATGGTCGGTCGAACCTTGGATTAGCGAGCACTGGGGCGGAAGCCAAGATCAATTTAAAATTTTTAAATGCCTCTGCACAATCTGATGACCACTTAAATTTAACGGCCTTCCGCAACAAGTCTGTGAAAGGAGTGGCAACACTGGAAAAGTTCTGACAAAAGTGTCGATAGTACGCACACATACTGATAAAACGTTGAATGTCCTTTTTAGACTGAAGCACGGGATACTCCAGAATGGCACCGATTTTATCTTGCCGAGGTAACACTTTTCCTTGGCCCACTTCATAACCGAGGTACGTCACTGTGCCTTGGCCAAAATGACACTTTTTCGCATATAAGGTCAGATTTGCCTTTTTCAAAACTGTGAACAACTGGCGTAACCTAACTATGTGGTCAGCCCAATTACTATCAAAGAACACAATATCATCCAAATACCCCCGACAATTTGGCACATTAGCGAGCAAAGAGTTCATTAGCCTCTGGAACGTGGCAGGGGCATTACGCAAGCCGAACGGGAACACTTGTTACTCAAAAACACCCTCGGGTGTCATGAACGCAGTTAGTTGTTTAGCACTTTCAGTGAGTGGGATTTGATAATACCCCCTTGAGAGATCGAATTTTGAGACGTACTTGGCGTTTCCCAGCTCGTCGATGCAGTCCTTGAGGAGGGGCAGCGGGTAGGCATCCACAATGGTCACATTGTTGAGCTGTCGATAGTCGGTGCACAATCGCCAGGAGCCGTCTGGTTTGGGGACCAAAAGGCAGGGCAAGCAGCAAGAGCCCTGGCTCGGCCGGATGAGGCCGTGCTGGAGCAGGAATTCGACCTCTTTCCTTATGATGGCCTTCTTTTCCAGACTCATTCGGTAGGGTTGAAGGCGAATGGGGATGTAGTCCATCAACTTGACATCATGGTAAATGGCCTCAGTCTGGGTCGGGACCTCCCCGAACAGACTGGAGAATTCCTCAAGCAACGACTGCACCTCTTCACGTTGGACCATCTGCAAATGGGACAGTCCCTCCACAGCATTCACAGAACTAGAATTATTGAGAATGAGATTAGTTGGGTCCCCAGAACAATCATCCCCTCCCTCACTGGAAATGGAAACATTGGTTAGTGTAATGAGCCTGGGGCCCTGGAACTTCTAAAGCCGATTCAATTGTACGAGCATTACCTGGTTACGATTGTCATAGTGCCTCACTTTGTACGTGAGGTCCCCCGTCTTTTCTGTCACAATGTAGGGGCCTTCGTACTTGTGGGACATAGTGTTCCCTAGTTAAGGCTTTAATACCAGGACAAGGTCGCCAGGCTGCAATACCCGCAACATAGCCTTAGCATCGTTTCTTTCTTTCACCTTTTCGTTGGCTTTCCCCAGATACTTTAGTGCAGCCACCTTGCAGTCCTCGAGTCTCTGGTGGTGTTGCACAAAGAAAGCCAAACCTTCGGTTAACGTTACGTTCCCTAACAGATTCTCCAGTAACATTTGCAAGGGTCCACAAACTTTATGGCCAAAGACTAACTCAAAAGAAGAACAACCCAGTGAACTTTGTAACCCCTCTCTAGCTGCAAACAAAACATACGGCAAGTTCTCATCCCAAAAGGTGTGGGAACTCTCACACGATGTCTTCAACATCTGCTTCAGAGTTAGATGGAACCGTTGAATTACCCCCTGACTCTGTGGATGGTATGGGCTGGAAACCTTATGAGTTATTCCATGGTCCTTACAAAATTGTTCAAAAATATCAGACTTAAAGTTAGAACCATTGTCAGTTTGCACGACCCGAGGCAGTCCAAAAGTGGAAAAAAATTGCAACATACGAGCAACAACAGTCTTTGCTCGGATGCTCCTTACGGCAAAAGCCTCTGGATAACGGG
Source organism: Procambarus clarkii (assembly GCF_040958095.1). Lineage (NCBI taxonomy): Eukaryota > Metazoa > Arthropoda > Malacostraca > Decapoda > Cambaridae > Procambarus > Procambarus clarkii. The sequence goes on along the minus strand of NC_091161.1, from coordinate 27,235,646 downwards.
TCGTGATACACATCATCGTGATTAGGTAAATATTACCAGACTTAGTTCTAGGTAATGGACCAACACAGTCCATTACCACATGAGAAAATGGTTCCTCCGGCACGACAATAGGCCTTTGAGGAGCTTTAGGTGGAGTCTGGTTTGGTTTCCCCACAAGTTGACAAACAATACATGCTTTAAAAAATTTTGCCACATCGCTTTTCAGCTTGGGCCAGAAAAAATACTTTAAGTTTTTGTGATACGTAATATTAATACTTTGATGTCCTCCCATAGGATCATCATGAGCAGCTGACAAAACTCTTTCTCTATAGCAGGTCGGCAACATAACCTGGTGGACTACCTCCCACTCATTTGACAAGGGAGCACTCTATGGTCTCCATTTTCTCATCAAAATCTGATAATTGAAGTAGTACCCAGTTGCTGCATCTACAATTTCCTCCTTAGAGGTGGCTAACTTATGGCATTATGCAAGAATGGGGGCAGCTTTCTGTAACTCGCTCAAGGAGGCATCTAGGCCTTGGTCAGATGCCATTGGCCGAGGCTCAACAGTGTTCTCCACCACCACGTCACTACTCTCAGTAGGCAGCGGTGGCAGGCTCTCCACAATGTCCTCGGCCACGTCATCGAGTCGGGCCATGAATGTGTCTGCAAGGTCCACTTTGCTTTCACCACTTTGAAAGTTCCTTATGTCCTCGGCATTTACCACCTTGGCAAGCACAGGGCTGCCCTTACATTTAAGTCCCATAGACCTGGTCATCCCGCACGCAGGGTACACAACATTATCCTCTGCGGTGGGTGGATCCAGGGAAACCTTAGGGGTAGGCAACATAATAGGTAGTCTGGAGTCCCCTACCTTACCCCCTGCTAAATCATTACCCAATATTACATCAACATTAGGGAAAGGTAGGTACGAAGTGACTCCGACTGTACAAACACCCTTGTGGAAATCAGATTCCAGGGTAACCTTATGGAGGGGTACTGCCCGAGTATCACTAGTGACACCCTCGACCAGTACCACCTCTCCAGTGTCGAGAGTGTTGGCACCTTGCAAAGCATTCTCTAAAATTAGTCTGGATGGCACCGGTGTCTCGGAAGATCACCACGTCCTTCCAGGAAGAACCCTCAGACAAAAGAAGTCTCCCGTTTGATAAGAATGGGGTAAGCAAGTCCAACCACTGCGGGTTGGTGGTCTTACTCCCTAACCCTTCCGAAGGCCTCAAGCCCTGTGTCACTACTAGAGCATTGGGTCTTTTTTCCGGGTACAGTTGCCAACATCAGCTAGTAATGTGGTTTGGACATTTACAGTGACCACAGATACGTCAGGGAGAAGAGACATTACTAAGAGAATTACCCTTCGGTTCACTCTTAGGTGTCGTGGGGCTAGACAATTTAACAGGGTTAGTTATGTCTGAAACAGAAGATGCATTAGTTAAAGGGTTAGAATGAGCTGGTCTGGACTGGCTGTGGGTATAAGTTTTGCTACTCTGTGGGGTATAATTATTTTGATTGGGCCTTTTGCCCGCCAACTGGTAGTTTTCTGCCATCTTGGCCAAATCCCCTATTTTTGAATCTTCCTCGATCTTTCCTCTGATAAATTGTGCAACATTCTCTGGCATATTATCTATAAACTGTTCCATTAAAACTACATTCTTTAGTGCCCCGTATGTTTCGGGTTTAGCCGAGCGAATCCATTTATCAAACAATCTAATTTGATAAGCTTGGTGGTGAGCTTCAGGAGTAATTTGATATGCTCTTAAAATTCACTCCCTGACTTTATCATATTCAGAACACTCGTCGTCAGGCATGTTTATAAAAATATCTTGGGCCTTACTCCTAAGCCACCCCTGCAAGATTTTCACCCACTCTTCCCTTGGCCAGTTCATGGACATGGCTAGTCTCTGAAAATAGTTGAAAAATCTTTGAGGGTCTGACTCTGAAAATTCAGGTAAGTTATGCTTTTTATCTGAATGCCTGGGGTTTGAGTCCCCAGTAGGTGGTGGTACCATTCTTGCCGCCTCATTTTTTGAGCCTTTGCTCTTCCACTTTAGCATTTTGTTCTGCTACTCTGGCCTCTTGCTCTGCCAGTTTTAACTTGGCTAGTGTTAATTCTAACTCTATATTTCTACTAGCTACAGTTTCCCCTGAACTGGGCTCGCATATAATTGTATCACTTGGCACTAGTTCTTGGTCTATACAATGCCGTAAAATTTCAATCACCAAGGTCCACTTTTTATCAGTGTCGTTTAACTCGAGACCAAATTCCTTGCCTAACAATACTAAATTTGCTTTGGTGAGCTTCTTAATCTCTACCACTGAAGGATCCTTTGCCTGTTCCTGCATTTTAGATACCATCATTAATAATTTTAGCTCCTAGCAAAGGAAAAAATTAAAAAATAAAAATTGGAAAAAAACAAAAATTTGCACGGCCCCTAACACAAGGCCACACTAACCTCAATCGTGAAGGGATCCAGCTGGGTGTCCTGTCAGTGCAATCCTTTGCTAGATGAGCTGGGCCCTAGGCTAACACACAACCGTTCTGCGGAAATCAAGAATTTCTGGGGGGGGGGAGCCCCGTCGGCTCCCCGGAGCTTTACCGGCTGATATGCTAATGTCAGACTTTGGCATCAGTCATGTGTATGGAGTTCTAGGGCCTACCAGGGACCACGGCCAGAACCTTGCCCCCTCAGAGAGGCAAGGGGAGCAATGGCCTATAGAAACCCTTGTGTGGTAGGAAGCATTCTATGTCTGCCATCGACCGAGTCAAGCATCCAGAAAGGTAAGCATTCCAAAACAAACCCCTATTCTGGTGAAAATTGCTACCTAAAGCCGAACTAGTGGATAGAGCTCTTCAACAGAAAACAAGGAAACTAGTATGACGTCATACGTCACCGCGCCGCTGTCTGCACAGCTCCCCCCTCCCCGGGAGGGGGAAGGGGGAGCCCCAGACCTCCCACGCCGGCTATCCACCCATCAGTTCTTCGGCTGATGCTATAGGCACCGGTCATGTGCTCCGGCTCCAGTGGTTGTTTCAGCACTGTACCTAGAATGTGGTGTCTGTTTTCTAGGTGGTGCGTGAGCCGGGAGTGATTCTCCAGTACTCGGGCTGCATGCGCCTAGGGTTCCCTTCCCTAGGTGCCCTCTAAATACTGCCCTTGGGGCTTGGGGCCGCCTTCCACAAGTTCCTTGGGTCCTGCCCCTGCTTGGCCGTTTACTGCTTGGTTTTCGGCCGCTCTTTGTGTGCTCGGGTGTTCTGTCTCCCTTGTTCGCCTTAGAGTAAGGAGCAGTTTTTGCACTCGTGGGGCGCAGGGTACTGTGCAGCTTGTCTTTACCAATCATAGCGGCCGGCTCTGCTCCGCTTGGGTACGCTGTCCTCTTGCAGGGTTTTCTTTTTCTTTTTGTTTATCTACCTGGTGGGGGGGTCTGCCTTCGTTCTTGCCCCTTGTGTCACTTGTGTTCTGAGTATTTTCTGGTGGTACCCCCTGCTAGGTCCCCATGAGTGTACACATCCCGGGGGTTCAGCTCTTAGAAAGTTGTTTGGTAGCTTTGGGTGCCGGTTAGTAGTACCCTGCCTGGGATTACCTGAGCGCGAGTCCTCTTATAGTAAACGCTCGGGACGCTGGGAAACCCCTGGGGGCGCGCGGGTCCGATGGATGTGACCCCAGAGTCCCCCCCTCGCTTCCAGCGAGTTTGAGGGTTGCTCTCACCCTTTGTCTCTGGGTGACTCTCTGTTTTGCCTCCGTCTGCTGCCTGTGGGGTCGGTGATACCTTCGACCCGGAGTCCTGCGAGTTTGGTTGCTCGTTGTGGCTTGGTTACCCAGTTGTGCTGACAAAGCGGGTGCGGGCAGCAGGGGCATTGCACTTGAGCCTTGGTGGTGGCAACGTTCTCGTGGTTTCCTCCCCGGGAGCCCCGGGGCTGCCCCGTTGTAGTTTGTTTTGGGACTTGGGGGTGTTGGTTGCTTCGGTTCCATCCACGCCCCCTTGTCTTTCCCCTGGATCACCCTTCCTGCCTGCATCCGGTTCCTTATCGTCTGTAGGTTCGGGGCGGGGTTTTTAATGGTGTCGAGACTCGGGCAGTCTCGGGGAATTCCCCTTCCGGGGTAGTGACGGGGGCATTTGAGCCTGTTCCTCCAGCCGTGTTGTATGAGTCTGCCAGTGGGCTCTCTTCCTTAGTGTTTTCACGGCTGCTCTGGTTTTCTGGTACGGCCGGGGCTTTGGGGGAACGGCTCGGCCCCGGGGCCTGTCGTGTAGGTTTCCGGGGCTGGGGAGTGGCTGGTTTGGGGGGCCTTGGCCCCGTTGGACCCCGTGGGAGGTTTTTATCCCCCTCTAGGCGGGGCTTGTGGTTACGCGGAGTGGTGTCTTTCCTCCCCACTCGCCGTACGTGCTGTTGGGCGTCGGCCCCTCCCCGGGCTCGGTTCCTTGGCCTTTGAGTCGGTTGGTTCCGTCCTGTGGGTGGATGTTTCCTCCCACCCTTTTTTGGGATGGTGTTTTCGTCATGTTTCCCCGTTCGATGGGGTTCTACGTGACTTCTGTTCTCGGGTGCGCCTGCGCCTTCATGTGCCTTCGGGACTAGTGCTGGCTTCTGTGTTCTCGAGGGTTCGGGAAGGTTTTTTGCTACTTCCCGCATTATTGGAACGTCTGTCGGCTCCTCGTCCTTGTTGCCGTTTTGGGCTACTTGTGGCCCGGTTGGGCTACTTGTGAGCCGGTTGGGCTACTTGTGAGCCGGTTGGGCTACTTGTGAGCCGGTTGGGCTACTTGTGAGCCGGTTGGGCTACTTGTGAGCCGGTTGGGCTACTTGTGAGCCGGTTGGGCTACTTGTGAGCCGGTTGGGCTACTTGTGAGCAGGTTGGGCTACTTGTGAGCCGGTTGGGCTACTTGTGGCCCTGTTGGGCTACTTGTGGCCCTGTTGGGCTACTTGTGGCCCTGTTGGGCTACTTGTGGCCCTGTTGGGCTACTTGTCGCCCTGTTGGGCTACTTGTCGCCCTGTTGGGCTACTTGTCGCCCTGTTGGGCTACTTGTCGCCCTGTTGGGCTACTTGTCGCCCGGTCGGGTTCCTTTTTGGGCTCTCTGCTTCTTTGGCCGGTTTTATTGTTCCTGCTTCCTCTTTTGGCTACTTTTCTCGTGCAGTAGTCCTGGTTGGCGCCTTCCCGCAGAGGGTGTGCGGTTCGGCCAGCATGTTATGCGCATGCGCCGTGGAGTTTGTTTTGGTCTGGGCGGTGTTTCAGTGCTGGTGTTTTGCGCCCTTTTTGCTACAGTGCTTCGCCTCTCGTTCTTCTCCCTGGCTGCGGTATGTGCCCCTTCGCGCCGGGGGTATCCTGGTTCTCAGTTGTGGGGAGGACATCGCGGTTTTCCCTGTGTCATGGGTGTGGACCGCCTCCTTCGCCTTTCCCTGCTCTCCTGCGGGTCCGGCAGGGCCCGGCTCTGGCGTCTTCACCTGGCGGTGCTCCCAGGTTCTTCTGGGCACGGTTGAGTCGTGTCAAGTTCGTGCCACCGTTCGCCAGGTGAGTTTCTGCGGTCTGGCGTCTTTTGGCCGGGCGCTGGATGCGGAGTTGTTTATATACCTGTCTTTATTTAGGTATATTTTTGTACGACCGAGACCGTTCGCACACCAGTGACTGTCCCTTTTTCAACCCTTCCTGTCCCCCTCATGTGCATGTCCAACCCATGCTGGAATCATTCAGGGGATCCACCTTTTTTAATGTTGTGAGGTGTGGGGGTTGTAGGGTTGGTTCTGTACCCACCTGGTAAGGCTTCTGGCTGTGCTTGCAGGGTTTGAGCTCTGGCTCTTGGGTCCCGCCTATCTGGTAGAACTTGCGGGATAGTACCAGTGGAGTGCAGTGGTGTTATTGGCACATTTGGGGAACACTGTATTACCATCAGAGGTCTGTGCTTGTTACACGACCTACTTGCGAGCATAAGCCTTCTTGCTGGCTCGTCCGTGGACTTTCAGGGCACACTAGCCTGTTTTCGTATAGCAGTTCCGGCCCATCCTGGTTGTGGGGGTATGTGGGCCGGCGTACTGCTCCTAGCAGCTGCCTGGTGGGCCACCCTCTGGCCGGTCTAGCCTGGCCTTGGGCCGGGCTTGAGGTGTAAAAGAGCTCCCAGTACCTCATCCAGCAGGTATCGAGCGGGGTTTCTCTGCCGTCGGTCGCCTGGTGCAGGTTTCTGGGCCTGCGGTGTTTTGTCATGTCTCCGTTGGCCCTGTCTGGGGTCTGCCTGCTCCGTTCTCTGCCTTTGCAGTAGGGAGTTGCTATTTACATGTTGTATGTTGCAGTGGTGCCTGTTGCTGCTGCTGCACGTGTGCATTGGTACCGTGTTTCACGGTGGCGTGTCCTTGTTCCTGTGTCCGGTTGTGGTGTGGCACTTTGCTGCTGTTTTGTGCCTGGGGATTGCGTGGGGTTTTTTCTATCCCTGCCTGATTGTCCACCCCTGGTTGTTTTCCTGGGGTTTTTGTGCTTCTGCTCTTTCTTCCTGCCTCCTCTGCAGCAGGGGTGTTCTGCGTGTGTTCTTGGGCGTTTTTCAGCCTGTGTCCTGTGATGTGCTTCTTTGTCTTGGTCTATTGCAGTTGTTCGTACCCCTTGGTTCGGGTACTGTTCTGGCGGCGACCCTTCCGCCGCCTTTGGTTTCCTAGCTTGCCCTGCCGATTTTTTTTTTTTGGGGGGGGGGAGGGGTCTTGCGATGTCTCGCGTCGGACCCGTCGTTTCTGAACTCCTGGCGGGCTTGCATGCTTTGGGGAGTTTTTCTGTTCGGCGGACGTTCCATCTTCTTGTGCCACCTGGGTTTCTGTGGTCGCGCCCGAGATCTTCCCACGGCTCCGTCTTTTCCTTGGCTCGGAGGGGCCTTGTCGGGGCTGCTTATGTTCTGCCTCGTGGTCTCGCCTCTGGTTGGTGGTCGGGTGGCTTCGTGGTAAGTGTCCCACCTGCGTGCTTCTCTTGGCGGCAGTATGCGGTATTTTGGCGGTCCTTCCTTTTCCTGTCCCTTCTTAGGTGGTTACTCTAGTTAGCTTGGTTTACTCTTGGCTTGGTTTTCTGGAGGGGGTTGGGGGCCGTCATCTTGCCACATACTGTCGCCTCTTTTCGTGCGACGCTGGCGGAGCCGCTTCAGCTTGCTTTCGGTCTTGGTGTTGCTTCTGCACCGTTAGTAAGCTGTCTTGTGCGTCGTTTCACCTCCGGCCTGTTCGTGCACCGCTTGCACCATCCTGGTCTCTGGTCAGCGTGCTCTGTCTTCTCCTTGGTTGGTAGTGCCCCTTCGGTTCCGGTGTGTTTTTTCATCAGCTCTTTCCTTTTGGCCTTTGCCTCTGGGGGTCGAGTCGCTGAGTTTTCTTGCTCCTTCGGTTTTAGCGTTTTGGTTGTTCGGTGGCAGCAGTCTCCATCTTTTTTGGTGCAGGGTGGGGCTGCTGCGTTCTGGAGGGGTCCAGGGTTTGTTGGTGCTTCGTTGGTCGGGCCGGGGGTGTGCCGTGTTTTGTGTTCAGTGGCGGCCCTCCGCTGTTGTTTGCGTGCCACGGCGTTTGGGTTCGGAGCGCGTTTTGCGTTGATCCGGTTCTGTTCTTCCCGGTTCGTGGGTGATGGTGTCCCGGGTGGTCAGCCGTGTTCTTGCGGCTAAGCTGCCTGTGTTCTTCCCTCATGCCTGTGGCGTTCATGGCTTCGCTGCTCTCACTGCCATCTGGGCGACGTGGCCTTGCGGTCTTTCGGGCATGGGTTTTTGGTGTTCGTGCAGGGGCTTAGCTGCTCGTTGTTCTCGTGTTGTTCCCGGGACTTTTCGGGGCTGTGGCGCCTTGAGTTGGCGTTTGCTGCCGGTTGTCTCGCCTCCGTGGGGGTGCGTGGTGTCCGCCTCCCGGTTCTGTCCCTTTGACCTTCCTCTGTGGGTAGTTAGCTCCGGGGAGCCGACGGGGCTCCCCCCAGAAAACCAGCTTTGAATGTAATGAAACGCCATTTTCTGGGTGAGACCCGGAGGCTCCCCGGCAACCCTCCCTCCCTCCGGTCGGCGGATTTTCGCGTGTTTTGACATCCAGCCGAAGAACTGATGGGTGGATAGCCGGCGTGGGAGGTCTGGGGCTCCCCTTTCCCCCTCCCGGGGGGGGGGGAGCTGCGCAGACAGCGGCACGGTGACGTATGACGTCATACTAGTTTCCTTGTTTTCTGTTGAAGAGTTCTATTCACTAGTTCGGCTTTAGGTAGCAATTTTCACCAGAATAGGGGTTTGCTTTGGAATGCTTACCTTTCTGGATGCTTGACCCGGTCGATGGCAGACATGGAATGCTTCCTACCACACGGGGGTTTCTAGAGGCCATTGCTCCCCTTGCCTCTCTGAGGGGGCCAGGTTCTGGCCGTGGTCCCCGGTAGGCCCTAGAACTCCATACACATGACTGATGCCAAAGTCTGACATTAGCATATCAGCCGGTAAAGCTCCGGGGAGCCTCCGGGTCTCGCCCAGAAAATGGCGTTTCATTACATTCAACGCTGTTTTTTTAGTTTTGGCACTCAATAATCTAATTTTTTACAATTATAAAGTTCCTCCCGGTCAGGCCAACCACTTGTTATAAATGGTGAGCTGTACTATGGGGGGATCTAGTATTAAATGGATGTAGGGGCAGTAGTTAGATTTAAGAGTTATCAAGTATGGGAGATCTAAAAGGCCCGGCCCCCAACAAACGTACAAGAGTAAACTTATCGTGGCTTATTACTGCAATTGTCAGCCTAGAGGTAGATCATAGATCTCCTACACAGGAAGAATGGATACTCCTTTAAAAACTAACTTATTGATTAACCCCTTAACAACCCCCCATATACATTCACACCAATAATAATAATAATAATTACTTTGCCAAACTATCTTGCGTTAAAAGCCTTGGTCCACATAAGCAGGATACAAGGTTTACACTGAGAACAAGCTAGGGTAAAGTACTACTAGTGAAGAACCTGAAGCTTGAAGCAGCTTAGGGTAGTGAGACCAGGTGGTACCCTAACACAACACAACACTAGGGGATACCCAAAACACTGGCAAATACTACCCCAGGTCTACACCAATCTTACAATACCAGAGTAGGCACAATTAACATTCTATACTTTACTTAGGCACTAGACATAGAAATAGGTAAGGGAGAGTAGAAGGCAGAAGGGAAGAGGCACCGAGCCACACAGTCCAGATGTTTACACCTCGAACGCCAGCAGAGAAGACCGCATCCAGCGACCAGATCAGGGCTCCCGAGTTGTGTGGTGCCGGGAAGAGCCTAATTGATCGTGCAGCTATTCACATTACAATCTTCACCTATGTACCGTATTGCTTACTTTACTCGGTCTAGGGAAAGTTAATAATTACTACAATGTTATACTTAATCCCCAACAAGCTCAAGAGTCTGAATGCTTTGTGAGCGATCAAGATTCGTCTTATGTCTCGCAAGGAAGATACAAACACCAACACCTCGCCATGCGTCTCACTAATATAACGTAGCTTATTTAGCTCAATTTGACCTCTGGTTTCCACTTGAGGAACCCAGGGTCGTAACATAGAGTATGGTGCTTTTGGTGTTTCATTTCCCTTTGGCCCTGTGAATTTGCTGCCACGTAACTCAAAGAGAAGTGAGTTCATTCAGATGTGAACACAATCCAGCCTGTTGTGTTCTTTGGTTACCCTGGTCCCTTGGTGCAAATGTTCCTTGACCTCACAGTAGGGTCCTGTTGCGATTATGTGGCTGTATTGTTTATGGCTTCCTTGATCAGAGGAGTCTGTAATTGAATTCTTTGACACGTTCGCACTAATACCAGTGATATTTGTGGTGTCTGGTGGACTGTTTGTTCAGTGGAATTGAGTGGTTAGCTGCTCTTTGAATTGCTTTGACAAAATCTTGTTCTGCCTGATTAATGTATTCAGGAACAACATTTTCTTTGACAATGAGATGAGATTTTGAAAGTGGTCCCATTTCGTTAGAACGAAATTCCAGGCTTCTGGTGGAAGTGGTGTGGATATTTCCATCTCTTGATCAATTTGGACCCCATGGTGTTAACTTGTGAGTGTGGTCTCTACTGACCATGCGGTTGCATCTGAGGGAGGCTGAAGTAAAGATAAGGTCTAGTCTTCCTTCTTGAATGTGGGTGTGTTCATTCTTGTTTGGGACATGAATTTCTGGCAGCTGGTCTAGTAGATGTGCTAGGTGAGTGGCAGCCTCATTTGTTGTCGGAGCTTTGGAGTGTCCAAATAACACCGAGACTTGTTTCTGTTCGTGGAGACCTGTACAATGGATACTTCCATAACCTCTGTCCCCGGCCCACAATCAGGTGGGATGAGTGTGGGTTTGAGATTAGGGCATATTTCACATAGATGTCACATCCACCAGATTGCACATTGACCCATGGATGGAAGAAGCCTCGATGGACTGAGATTTTAGGTTCTAATCCGTCTCGAAGCAACCTCTCCAGTAGTGTAGGATGTCTGTGCCTTTGGTTGCCGTTATGCATTGGAAGTGTTGCATTTTTTGTGCACATCCCTTGCGCATTCCATTGCAGGATCTTTAGTCCTCTTTGTTATTGGAACTTGTTTGTTGCCGTGACATCCGTCAGATGAACTCGCCATGGAAGTTGGAATTAGAATTTTTGATGTTGGTGCACTTGAAACTGACAAATCAATATCGAATTCAGAAGTACTGGACTCGACCTGTTTTTTTTTTTTTTTGTGTGGGTTAAATGTTTTTCTGCCCTGCATCCTTGAACATGTGGATATTTTGAAATTTCTCTTTCCAGTACACCTGACCTGACACCATAAGGGCAGGTACAGCCGTCATATCTTTCTCACTGCGACCCGTTGAGGGTGTGGACACAATGCGACCCAAACGTCTAAAGGTTAGAGTAAGCACCCTCGACGGTCATTCTTTCGGGAAAAGCGATATTCTGAAGGTCTTGAAGGACGTGGCCGGCATCACACCTTCTGACATTAGTCAGGAAGGTGGTGATATCGTGCTCTTTTTTCATGTGAGGAAGAATTAGAAAAACTCTTGAACAACGATGCCATACTTCGCAAGGAGCACCACCTACGTCCTCACTTCCCACGTCAGTTCCTGGCCGGAAGAACTGTTTTTACCAGCAGGACCAACCAGTGGATCGCTGACCGACAGCAACATAAGATCATGGACAGTATCGAGGACGAAAATCCGAACCGGAGAGTATTCAACCTAGAGTTCTGCAGCACCGACATATTATCAATGAAGATTACTTTCACCACAATAGCTGCGTCCACACAGGCTGCCACATAGGCTTCCACACAAGGTTCCTACCGTTTCGGCTTACAAATACCACCCCACCAAGTAAAAAAGGAACGTTCTCAGGACCTCCAGCAGTGCTTAAAGTGCTACGAGCTCTTCCACCCCCAACAAGTGTCAGCACCCCGTCCAGAAGTGCAGCCCGTGCGCACTGGACCATCACTACTCCATATGCAAGGCACTACACATCACTGCTTTCTCTGCGATGGCAATCACCCCACAATTTCCTACCGCTGTTCCCGCAGACAGGAAATCATAAAGGCCCAGGTTGAAGCAAAGAGAAGTAACCCTTCTACCACCATGACCAGAGCCCAGCGCTCAACCCACCACCTCATCTCCCACCCACCGAGCGACCAAGAGACTTTCCAGTCTTACCAAATAGTGGCTCCTCCCACCAGGCGACCCAGCCTTCACAATGAGGACCCAAGGCCCCACAGGCTCCTTCGCAGCCCCCTGCATCATGTGCAGGCATTATCCCTGGTCTTATTAGACTAGTGGAGAGGCTTGCCGGACCAGACAACTACCCCTGGCACAAGACTCACTGCCTCCACTACCACTCAGGATACTACTACCAGGACGACCACGAGGTCGATTTCAACAGACTCCATAACCACACAAGACCTGAGCTGCACAAACAAGCATTTCCTTCTCCAGCTCCCAACACTCCTACCATCACCCATCTCGGCAGCCACGCTAGCAGACGTGCTATCTACAAATGCGAACACCACCACCAACGCTCCTGAAATAGCTAATACCACCAATACATGTCACCTGAGCCTACCTCAGGCTGCAGAAGGCGAAAGACGAAAACACCAACTATGGATGTTACGGACTCTTCAGAGGAGAATATCTTAGTAGGAGCTCCACCGCCACACCACAAATACGACACCTACTCGATACAAGACCTCATTGAGGCCACCTCACCAAACTCCAACGACAACACGGCTCAGCCAAAGTCTCGGGCAAAGAAAACAATGGAAGACCTGGAGGTCTATACTAACCCCACCAGCTCCATAACATATAGCCAGACCTCCTGGGCTGAAATCCACATTGAAGACCCTCAGTTATCCCTAGATCTCTAGTATCAGCTATTGATGCAGATAATGGCTCCAAAGAGCCTCCACTTACGGGCTCACCATACCCCATGCAACTTGGAACGTTTTGTTCTGAGTAGCTGAATCTAAAACTACACAATATTTCTAATAAGTGCGATAAAACAAAACGAAAAAGAACCCCCACCCCCTCTATTTAAAATTTTTACCTACTTGTCACAGTAACAAGGTTACCGCGAATAACTAAACTCAATTACGGCCTCCTTGAGGTTACCTTGAGGTTACCTTGAGGTGCTTCCGGGGCTTAGCGTCCCCGCGGCCCGGTCGTCGACCAGGTCTCATGGTTGCTGGACTGATCAACCAGGTTGTTGGACGCGGCTGCTCGCAGCCTGACGTATGAGTCACAGCCTGGTTGATCAGGTATCCTTTGGATATGCTTATCCAGTTCTCTCTTGAACACTGTTAGGGGATTGTCAGTTATGCCCTCACTATAGTTCGTGCTACAAAGAAATTTTGTAACGAGTAGCTGAATCTAAAACATCGTTTTCCTCACTGCTGAAGAGGGTCCTTGTTTGGGACCGAAATATGCAGTCTACGTTTCGTTGTGTTTTCAAAATAGTGGGTTATTTTCATTTGTATATACATTATAAATAACAAAGGTGCCATGACAGTGCCTTAATTTAAAAGTTTCCCACTCAGACTAAACTCCATTTATAGTATCTCTTGCTACATTTGGTACAACAATATCCTAATGCACCTTAAGAGAGCACCCTAATACCGTGATAATGTCTGCTTACTTTCATGTGGTACTGTATTAGAAGCTTATCTGGCGTCAACTTTCACAATGACAAACATTTTCACCTGTCAACTGCCTCTCTTATGCTGGAATAGATTGCTAGAAATTTGTCAAACAAAAACAGCTGTTATTAAAACCATATTGTGAATCTCTCTTAATATCTGTTTTTCAAGATGAAGACGAGTGCTTTTACAATTATCGATTTAAGCAACTATAAGACGATAGGCTAATAGGCCGATAGTTTGACGCTGGTGATCTATTTGCTTTCTTAAAAATTTAAAACATTAGAATCAAGGAAACTGTAGAAGGCCTAACCTAACCTTGAAACAATCAAGGGATCCTACGTGTTCCACAAAGTGTAACTGAACCAGTATTTACCCAGGTCTTTCATGTATCTAAACTTATCCAATTTTTATCTATTGTTTCATGTTTTATTATGTGTTGATACTTTTAATACCTTATTAATAACCCTTTGTCATGCCCGTTCATCCACTTGTACACATCAGTAATGTCAGTAAGTTATTGTATATATTAAAAAACGAAAACAATGGATATACAATGGATAAGTTTAGATTTTCGGGAGACCTGGCAAATAATTGACTAATAACAGGGTTGTGGATTTGTGGAACCAGTTATCAGGTAACATAATAGATGTACAGCGAGGCACAGTGAAAGGGTGTTAGCTGGAGGTCCAATTGTCCTGATACTGAAAATGGAAGTTGTAGTGAGTGAACTGTCACCAGTTCATTCACTACAACGTCCAGGAGCAAAGCAATGTGGGGCTCAGAGGGCAAAGTTGGATTCCATGTGGAAGGAGCTACGACAGATGCAGGAGCAAAGACAGATGAAACAACCTCAAGAGTAAATGAGGAGAGCAACAGTAGAAAGTCTTTGTCTTGGAATGTCGCAAAGGACAGGGGTCTTAAGAAGACTATGACAAAGCCGCCTGCAAATGTCATAAAGACTTCCAACCCATTTGCCATGCTGGTAGAAGTGTTGTAGGGAGACTGCAGTTCGTTCGAAAGACAAGACAACAAAGGGAGCGCAGGTCCCTCAGGGTGCTCACAAAGTAAAGGAAGTACTTAAGCGAATTTTGGTTTTTGGAGATTTCCAGGTGAGGTATTTGGATAGAGCCTGTTGTGCCAGAGATAAGGGGAAACTGGTTAAGGGTTTGCTATCCGGGAGCATGAATTGGTGATATAGTAAACAACATGAATGTTATGGCTGGAAATGGGAATAAACCCATTATTTGGATCAGTGCTGGTGGAAATTATGTAGGACGAGATATGAGTGAAGAACTGATAGAGGGGTTTAAGACAGCCATAGAATTAGTTAGGAGCATGGGATGAATCCCGATCATACGTGGCATTCTTCTTAGAAAGGGAGTAAGAAATGAATAGTTGTCGAGGGCATTTGGTGTCAATTGCCGACTGAACAAATATTGTAAATCAAATGCAGTATCATTCATTGATAACTGGGAACACTTCTTTGGAAGGAATGACATGAATACACACAAATCACAATAGCGTGATACATAAAATAAACAAATCAATAAGGGCTGTGATGAGGGTTCGAACTTACGTCCAGGAAGATCCCAGATGCACCTGTCGTCTGTCAGATTCCATGTCGTGGCGCAGTCGACTAAGGCGCACGTCTGGGATCATCCTGGACGTACATTCGCACCCACATCTCAGCCCTTGTGGATTTGTTCTTTTAATGACATGAATGATCGGACTGAAGTTGTTGCCGTTGCGAACTCGTTGGCACCTGTGGTGGGAGGGGTGTGTGTGGGTTTAAACTGTTAGTAGACATTGGTATGGGAATAGATATGGAGAAAGGATGCAATAATAGTGTGTTGTGAGGGGGGGGGGGGACGAAAAAAGGAAGAAAAATAACAATACACCCGGATCCCTTCACGATTGATGTTAGTGTGGCCTTGTGTTAGGGGCCGTGCAAATTTTTGTTTTTTCCAATTTTTAATTTTTAATTTTTTTCTTTGCTAGGAGCTAAATTTATTAATGATCTCTTGAGGTTATCTTGAGATGATTTAGGGGCTTTTTTTTTTAGTGTCCCCGCGGCCCAGTCCGCAACCAGGCCTCCACCACCAGGAAGCAGCCTGTGACAGCTGACTAACACCCAGGTACCTATTTTACTGCTAGGTAACAGGGGCATAGGGTGAAAGAAACTCTGACCATTGTTTCTCGCCGGCGCCTGGGATCGAACCCAGGACCACAGGATCACAAGTCCAGCATGCTGTCCGCTCGGCTGACCGGCTCCCGGCTCCGGATGATGGCATCTAAAATGCAGGAACTGGCAAAGGATCCTTCAGTGGTACAGATTAAGAAGCTCACCAAAGCAAATTTAGTATTGTTAGGCAAGGAATTTGGTCTCGAGTTAAACGACACTGATAAAAAGTGGACCTTGGTGAATGAAATTTTACGGCATTGTATAGACCAAGAACTAGTGCCAAGTGATACAATTTTATGCGAGCCCAGTTCAGGGGAAACTGTAGCTAGTAGAAATATAGTTAGAATTAACACTAGACAAGTTAAGACTGGCAGAGCAAGAGGCCAGAGTAGCAGAACAAAATGCTAAAGTGGAAGAGCAAAGGCTCAAAAATGAGGCGGCAAGAATGGTACCACCACCTACTCGGGACTCAAACCTCAGGCATTCTGATAAAAAGCATAACTTACCTGAATTTTCAGAGTCGGACCCTGAAAGATTTTTCAACCATTTTCAGACACTAGCCATGTCCATGAACTGGCCAAGGGAAGAGTGGGTGAAAATCTTGCAGGGGCGGCTTAGGGGTGAAGCACAAGATATTTTTATAAACATGCCTGACGACGAGTGTTTTGAATATGATAAAGTCAGGGAGCGAATTTTAAGGGCATATGAAATTACTCCTGAAGCTCACCGCCAAGCTTATCGCAACCTTAGGCCTACTCACAACCAACCGCTCACTGAATTTGCTAATGATCAAATTAGATTGTTTGATAAATGGATTCGCTCGGCTAAAGCCGAAACATACGAGGCACTGAAGAAAGTAGTTTTAATGGAACAGTTTATAGATAATATGCCAGAGAATGTTGCACAATTTATTAGAGGAAGGATCGAGGTAGATTCTAAAATAGGGAATTGGGCCAAGATGGCAGAAAACTACCAGTTGGTGGGCAAAAGGCCCAATCAAAAAAATTATACCCCACAGAGTAGCAAAACTTATACCCACAGCCAGTCCAGACCAGCTCATTCTAACCCTTTAACTAATGCATCTTCCGTTTCAGACATAACTAACCCTGTTAAATTGTCTAGCCCCATGACACCTAAGAGTGAACTGCAGGGTTATTCTGTTAGTAATGTCTCTTCTCCCCAACATATCTGCGGTCACTGTAAACGTCCAAACCACATTACTAGCCGTTGTTGGCAACTGTACCCGGAAAAAAGATCCAACGCTCTAGTTGTGACACAGGGCTTGAGGCGTTCGGAAGGGTTAGGGAGTAAGACCTCCAACCCGCAGTGGTTGGACTTGCTTATCCCATTCTTATCGAAAGGGAGACTACTTTTGTCTGAGGGTTCTTCCTGGAAGGACGTGGTGATCTTCCGAGACACCGGTGCCATCCAGACTTTAATTTTAGAGAGTGCTTTGCAAGGTGCCAACACTCGACACTGGAGAGGTGGTACTGGTCGACGGTGTCACTAGTGATACTCGGGCAGTACCCCTCCATAAGGTTACCCTGGAATCTGATTTCTACAAGGGTGTTTGTACAGTCGGAGTCACTTCGTACTTACCTTTCCCTAATGTTGATGTAATATTGGGTAATGATTTAGCAGGGGGTAAGGTAGGGGACTCCAGATTGCCTATTATGTTGCCTACCCCTAAGGTTTCCCTGGATCCACCCACCACAGAGGATAATGTTGTGTACCCTGCGTGCGGGGTGACCAGGTCTATGGGACTTAAATGTAAGGGCAGCCCTGTGCTTTCCAAGGTGGTAAATGCCGAGGACACTAGGAACTTTCCGAGTGGTGAAAGCAAAGTGGACCTTGCGGACACATTCATGGCCTGACTCGATGACGTGGCCGAGGACATTGTGGAGAGCCTGCCACCGCTGCCTACTGAGAGAAGTGAGGTGGTGGAGGAGAATACTGTTGAGCCTTGGCCAATGGCTTCTGACCAAGGCCTAGATGCCTCCTTGAGTGAGTTACAGAAAGCTGACCCCAGTCTTGCAGAATGCCATGAGTTAGCCACCTCTAAGGAGGAAATTGTAGATGCAGCAACTGGGTACTACTACGATGATCGGATTTTGATGAGACAATGGAGACCACAGGAAATGCTCCCTTGTCAAATGAGTGGGAGGTAGTCCACCAGGTTATGTTGCCGACCTGCTATAGAGAAAGAGTTTTGTCAGCTGCTCATGATGATCCTATGGGGGGACATCAAGGTATTAATATTACGTATCACAAAAACTTAAAGTATTTTTTTCTGGCCCAAGCTGAAAAGCGATGTGGCAAAAATTTTTAATGCATGTATTGTTTTTCAACTTGTGGGGAAACCAAACCAGACTCCACCTAAAGCTCCTCTAAGGCCTATTGTTGTGCCGGAGGAACCATTTTCTCATGTGGTAATGAACTGTGTTGGTCCATTACCTAGAACTAAGTCTGGTAATACTTACCTAATCACGATGATGTGTATCATGACCCGTTACCCAGAGGCTTTTGCTGTAAGGAACATCCGAGCAAAGACTGTTGTTGCTCGTATGTTGCAATTTTTTTCCACTTTTGGACTGCCTCGGGTCGTGCAAACTGACAATGGTACTAACTTTAAGTCTGATATTTTTGAACAATTTTGTAAGGACCATGGAATAACTCATAAGGTTTCCAGCCCATACCATCCACAAAGTCAGGGGGTAATTGAACGGTTCCATCTAACTCTGAAGCAGATGTTGAAGACATCGTGCGAGAGTTCCCACACCTGGGATGAGAACTTGCCGTATGTTTTGTTTGCAGTTAGAGATGGGTTGCAAAGTTCACTAGGTTGTTCTCCTTTTGAGTTAGTCTTTGGCCATAAAGTTCGTGGACCCTTGCAAATGTTACAGGAGAATCTGTTAGGGAACGTAACGTTAACCGAAGGTTCGGCTTTCTTTGCGCAACACCACCAGAGACTCGAGGACTGCAAGGCGGCTGCACTAAAGTATCTGGGGAAGGCCCAAGAAAGATGAAAGAACGAAACGATGCTAAGGCTAAGTTGCGGGTATTGCAGCCTGGCGACCCTGTCCTGGTATTAGAGCCTCAACTAGGGAACACTATGTCCCACAAGTACGAAGGCCCCTACATTGTGACAGAAAAGACGGGGGACCTCACGTACAAAGTGAGGCACTCTGACAAACGTAACCAGGTAATGCTCGTACACTTGAATCGGCTGAAGAAGTTCCAGGGCCCCAGGCCCATTTCACTAACCAATGTTTCCATTTCCAGTGAGGGAGGGGATGATTGTTCAGGGGACCCAACTAATCTCATTCTCAATAATTCTAGTTCTCTGAATGCTGTGGAGGAGGGACTGTCCCATTTGCAGATGGCCCAACGTGAAGGGTGCAGTCGTTGCTTGATGAATTCTCCAGTCTGTTCGGGGAGGTCCCGACCCAGACTGAGGCCATTTACCATGATGTCAAGTTGATGGACTACACCCCCATTCACCTTCATCCCTACCGAACGAGTCCGGAAAAGAAGGCCATCGCACGGAAAGAGGTCGAATTCCTGCTCCAGCACGGCCTCATCCGCCCGAGCCAGGGCTCTTGGTGCTCGCCCTGCCTTTTGGTCCCCAAACCAGACGGTTCCTGGCGATTGTGCACCAACTATCGGCAGCCCAACAATGTGACCATTGTGGATGCTTACCCGCTGCCCCTCCTCGCAGCTCGAGGACTGCATCGATGAGCTGGGAAACGCCAAGTACGTCTCGAAATTTGATCTCTCGAGGGGGGGTATTATCAAATCCCACTCACTGAACTTGCTAAACAACTAACTGCATTCGTGACACCCGAGGGTGTTTTTGAATATCAAGTGTTACCATTCGGCTTGTGTAATGCCCCTGCCACGTTCCAGAGGCTAATGAACTCTTTGCTCACTAATGTGCCAAATTGTTGGGCGTATTTGGATGATATTGTGCTCTTTGATAGTAATTGGGCTGACCACATAGTTAGTTTACTCCAGTTGTTCACAGCTTTGAAAAAGGCAAATCTGACCTTAAATGCGAAAAAGTGTCATTTTGGCCAAGGCACAGTGACGTACCTCGGTTATGAAGTGGGCCAAGGAAAAGTGTTACCTCGGCAAGATAAAATCAGTGCCATTCTGGAGTATTCCGTGCTTCAGTCTAAAAAGAACATTCAACGTTTTATTGGGATGTGTGCCTACTATCGACGCTTTTGTCAGAACTTTTCCAGTGTTGCCACTCCTCTCACAGACTTGTTGCGGAAGGCCATTAAATTTAAGTGGTCATCAGACTGTGCAGAGGCATTTAAAAATTTTAAATTGATCTTAGCTTCCGCCCCAGTACTCGCTAGTCCAAAGTTCGACCGACCATATAAAATTCATGTTGACGCGTCTGACTCGGGTGTTGGTGCAGTGTTGCTGCAAACTGGGGATGATCAAGTGGAACACCCAGTATATTATTACTCTGTGAAATTTGACAAAGTGCAACGCAATTATTCAGTGGTAGAAAAAGAGGCGTTGGCGCTAGTGTTAACATGTAAAAAGTTCGAAGTTTACCTCACAGGTAATATAGTGGAAGTGTACATGGACCATAACCCACTAGTCTTCATGGATCAAATGAAGGGGAAGAATAAACGCATCCTCAGGTGGGTATTGTACCTACAGGACTTCAATCTTTCCATTATCCACCTACCGGGCTGGCTCAACATGATAGCCGACGCTCTGTCCCGGTTGCCTGAGTAACATTCATCTGGGCCACAGGAAGCCATATACCAACTGTCATGCTTTAGTTATTTTCTTTTTTTTGGTAGGTTCTCCTGTGAAATTAAATATTCCGTGTCCAATTTATTTACTTCCCTTTTTTTTTCTTTTTTGTGTATATTTTTTTTCTCTCAGAGAATTCCTTTGTACTTTTCTTGCAGAGAAATTGTTGTTTTGATTGATTTTTCTTTTATTTCATAGATTTTCCTTTTTTATTCTCTGCATACTCTTACAAAAAAATATGACTACTATTCTAGTAGTCACATTTTTTTTTCTCTGAATGGGTGAGGAGTGTTACGACCCTGGGTTCCTCAAGTGGAAACCAGAGGTCAAATTGAGCTAAATAAGCTAAGTTATATTAGTGAGACACATGGCAAGGTGTTGGCGTTTGTATCTTCCTTGCCAGACATAAGACGAATCTTGATCGCTCACAAAGCATTCAGACTCTTGAGCTTGTTGGGGATTAAGTATAACATTATAGTAATTATTAACTTTCCCTTGACCAAGTAAAGTAAGCAATATGGTACATAGGTGAAGATTGTAATGTGTATAGCTGTACGATCAATTAGGCTCTTCCCGGCACCACACAACTCGGGAGCCCTGATCTGGTCGCTGGATGCGGTCTTCTCTGCTGGCGTTCGAGGTGTAAACATCTGGACTGTGTGGCTCGGTGCCTCTTCCCTTCTGCCTTCTACTCTCCCTTACCTATTTCTATGTCTAGTGTCTAAGTTAAGTATAGAATGTTAATTGTGCCTACTCAGGTATTGTAAGATTGGTGTAGACCTGGGGTAGTATTTGCCAGTGTTTTGGGTACCCCCTAGTGTTGTGTTGGTGAGCACCATTTGGTTATTATAATTATCCCTATATTTTATTTTGGGGGGTTATTTTTTTCCTGACTTCATTTCAACACATGTTGACCTACAACTTTCACATATTCAAGTATGATTGCTAAACAATGTTTATTAAAACATACAAGAAATTAAGGAATAAGAACGAGATTACACATTGTCGATAACTTCAACTTCAATTATCTCTAAAACTAGAGTTTCAACTGTAATCAGCATCACAAAATCCAGTTTCTGACTGATTTTCACCATAATTTACATATAGTGTGCAGAGCTGTCTGTTCAACAATCCCTTTAGAATGGATTTTTCATAAACCTTAAACATTTGGAGGTATTATTTTTTTTGTCTAAATTTGGCGCATATTTCATATGCCATATTTAAAAAAAAATTACAGTAAACTATACTGGAAACCTATATTCTAAATCTATGAAAATGAAGATCATATGCTATTCTAAGAGCATAATAACACCAAATGAACAATTGGTGATATTAAATATTTTTGCAGCTGCTTTCAAAATCTGAAGTTTTAAGTACAGAATACTTGGTTTCCGAACTTTAGTTATCCGAAACTTCCAGTTTCCCGATTGGGGTTGGGGAGTCATGCTATTCGGGTAGGAAGCGGTCCGCCTAGCGTCGCGCAGGCCTGTGGTGGTGGGTGGGAGATGGTCCAGTTTTTCCACTGTGACTTCACAGATTCACGGCCTATTATTCATATTATTTTGAATTGTCTTGAGGCTGGAATGTTCATTCTGTGCTTTTGTTTTACATATCTGCACAATCAAGAAACATCTGTGCACCATGTCGGCTCCAAATGCACGCATTGCCTCAGTGATGGCTGACTGGTGGGTGGATGGGTGGGGAAGCTTAGGTGGGAGGCAGTATGAGCGAGGGGGGAGAATCAGTGAGGGGGGAGAATTAGTGAGAAAGGGAGGGAGGGGGAGGTAGGGATACCCGATACCTGGTTGATGGGGTTCTGGGAGTTCTTCTACTCAACAACCCCGGCCTGAGGCCAGGCTCGACTTGTGAGAGTTTGGTCCACCAGGCTGTTGCTTTGAAGCGGCCTGCAGGCCCACATACCCACCACAGCCCGGCTGATCTGGAAGTTCTCTTGGAAAATAGTCCAGTTTTCTCTTGAAGATGTCCACGGTTGTTCCGGCAATATTTCTTAGTCGCTGGGAGGCCGTTGAACAACCGCGGACCTCTGATGTTTATACAGTGTTCTCTGATTGTGCCTATGGCACCTCTGCTCTTCACTGGTTCAATCTTGCATTTTCTTCCATATCGTTCACTCCAGTACGTTGTTATTTTATTGTGTAGATTTGGAACCTGGCCCTCCGGTATTTTCCATCTGTATTTTATTTGGTATCTCTCTCGTCTCCCTTCTAGAGAGTACATTTGGAGAGCTTTGAGACGATCCCAATAATGTAGGTGTTTTATCTCGTCTATGCGTGCCGTATATGTTCTCTGTATTCCCTCCATTTCAGCAATCTCTCCTGCTCTGAAGGGGGGAAGTGAGTACTGAGTAGTACTCGAGACAGGACAACACAAGTGACTTGAGTATAACCATTGTGGTGGGATCCCTGGATTTGAAAGTTCTCGTAATCCATCCTATCATTTTTCTGGCTAACGCAATATTTGCTTGGTTATGCTCCCTAAACGTTAGATCGTCGGACATCATTATTCCCAAATCCTCGACATGCTGTTTTTCTACTATGGGAAGATTCGATTGTGTTTTGTACCCTGTACAGTACAACCTCGATTCACCGTACTATATGGGACCAACCCCAGTTCGTTGGAGCGTTGGATTCGTTGGAGGAGGTGACCTTCAGCAGGCGTTTGCATCAGTGTCTTTATTTTTCTTGTAGACAATAAAAATGCATTATCATATTATATACTGTACCTATATCAGTGCCTATTATATACTGCATTATCATATTATATACTCTACCTATATCAGTGAGAGGGGGAAAATTAGTGAGAAAGGGAGGGAGAGCCGAGAGGACAGCACGCTGGACTTATGATCCTGTGGTCCTGGGTTCGATCCCAGGCGCCGGCGAGAAACAATGGGCAGACAAGGAACATCCGTGCACCATGTTGGCTCCAGATGCACTCATTGTGTTAGTGATGGCTGACTGGTGGGTGCATGGGCAGGCAGGCAGGCAGAGCTTGGGAGGGAGGTAGGCAGGCAGAGCTTGGGAGGGAGGTAGGCAGGCAGAGCTTGGGAGGGGGAGGCAGGCAGGCAGGCAGAGGCTGGGAGGGAGCCAGGAAGAGAGGCAGGCAGGCAGGCAGAGACTGGGAGGGAGCCAGGGAGGCAGGCAGAGACTGGGAGGGAGCCAGGGAGGGAGGGAGGCAGGCAGGCGGAGGCTGGGAGGGAGCCAGGGAAGGAGGCAGGCAGAGGCTGGGAGGGAGGCAGGCAGGCAGGCGGAGGCTGGGAGAAAGCCAGGGAGGGAGGCAGGCGGAGGCTGGGAGGGAGCCAGGGAGGGAGGCAGGCAGAGGCTGGGAGGGAGCCAGGGAGTGAGGCTGGGAGGGAGGCAGGCAGGCAGAGGCTGGGAGGGAGTCAGGGAAGGAGAGGATGGAGATGGATTGAAGGAAGGATGGAGGGAGGGATGGAAGGATGGATGATTTGAGGGAGGTATGGAGGTTGAGTTGAGCAGTGTGTGTGTGTTTGGGCTGTAGGGGTGGGGTGAGGGAGGTGTGTCGTGGTGGTGAAGAGACCACCTCGCTGATAATCCTAACTCATTGACCCAGTTAACTTTTTTTTAACTTGATTTGTTTCTTCAATTCTGGATGGATGGAGGGAGAAAGGGGATGGATGGAGAGAGGGAGGGAGGGAGGGAGGGAGAGAAGGATGAATGGAGGGAGGGAGGTATGGAGAGAGACAGAGGGAGGGGGGAGAGAGGGAGGGAGGGAGGGAGGGAGAGAGAGAGAGGGGGAGGGAGGGAGAGAGGGAGGGAGGGAGGGCTGGAGAGAGGGAGGGAGGGCTGGAGAGAGGGAAGGAGGGATGGAGAGAGGGAGGGAGGGCTGGAGAGAGGGAGGGAAGGATAGAGAGAGGGAGGGAGGGCTGGAGAGAGAGAGGGAGGGAGGGCTGGAGAGAGGGAGGGAGGGAGGGGGGATGGAGAGAGAGAGGGAGGGATGGAGAGAGGGAGGGAGGGATGGAGAGAGGGAGGGAGGGATGGAGAGAGGGAGGGAGGGATGGAGAGAGGGAGGGAGGGATGGAGAGAGGGAGGGAGGGCTGGAGAGAGGGAGGGAGGGCTGGATAGAGGGAGGGAGGGCTGGAGAGAGGGAGGGAGGGCTGGAGAGAGGAAGGGAGGGCTGGAGAGAGGAAGGGAGGGAGGGCTGGAGAGAGGGAGGGAGGGATGGAGAGAGGGAGGGAGGGATGGAGAGAGGGAAGGAGGGATGGAAAGAGGGAGGGAGGGATGGAGAGAGAGAGAGATGGAGAGAGAGAGAGATGGAGAGAGAGAGAGATGGAGAGAGAGAGAGATGGAGAGAGAGGGGGGATGGAGAGAGGGAGGGAGGGAGGGAGGGATGGGGAGAGGGAGGGAGGGAGGGAGGGATGAAACACGCATGGTGCTTGCTATGTGTACAGGGATTAGACCCGTCCACTCACTCACGCTGGAGTTGTTCCAATAACATACAGTAATTTCTTAAATAGCAGATTTCTATCATATTACAGTATATTTTCGGTTTTATTTAGTTTAGTTTAATTAGGATAATAAATAGCTATTAAAACACTGGTTTTAGAAATTATTTATTAAAATGAAACTTTCAATAGTCATGGGTCACTGAACTATGACAACACAGACGAAAGTGAGTGAAACCTCACTGTAAAGTGAGGTTTACAGTACAGTATTCTCTTATCTGTCCACCCTCACTCATCTTGTTTCATCACAGAAAATGTCTATAAGGAGATTTTACCACATGTTGCTAGGTAATCACGCTTCATCCTTTAAATTAATGTACAAAGATACGTGTGCCCCAAATCAGTGAACGAAAATCATGGAAACTCAGTTGTTCACTTGTGTGGATCACTCTGGCTAGTGTTTGTTTCATATGGTTCACTTGTGTGATCTAACTTGTCTTATGAAAGAATTATTAATTGTAATCTGTGATAGAATCAGAAAGTTTTCCACCACTTTGTGAACTGTCCCAAAATCGTAAGCTTGTGGACCACTTGTGGACCACTTGTGGTCCACATGTGTGGGTCCACATGTGTGGGTCCACATGTGTGGGTCCACATGTGTGGGTCCACTTGTGTGGTCCACTTGTGTGATCCAACTTGTCATATAAGACCCCTCCCCGCTCAGTTCATTGTCGCCGTGTGGAGGCTCAGTGGGCGGCTGTCGGAGCGTGATGCTCCTTGGGGCAGTCCTCTGTCCTTTTCTAGCCTTGTGCTCCTGCTGCCGTCCTCTCCAATTCTGCTGGGCATCTTTTCCTTTTCCTTCTGTTTCGTTTTTCCCCCCTCTTCTCCTATCTGCTTGCCGTTTCCTGCCGACCTTTTGCTCGTTCTGGTTCTTCCCTTGGACTTCTTCTATTTTGACGCCCAGGTGCTTGAGGAGGCATACTCTTGCACCCGTAGAACTGTAGTACCCGACGTCGAGAGCGAGGGGAACCTTTTATTGTCAATCCCCCTTTCGTCACTGAACCCGATCTCGACGGACTGTCGGTTTCTTAAGGTGGCGTTTGTGGGGCGTATACTCACGACGCACCCCTAGGGGGCCCCGGCAAGATCGGCGATAGCTTCTTGTTGGGTGTCCTGCCTCTAATTGTGGCTCCACGGTGGGTGTGGGGGCACATTCGTGAATGAATTCTTCTTTTCGTAATGATGATAACCCCTGTTTCGGCTGCTTCTGGTTTACCTTCTCAGGCTCGTGGGGTGGGCGACCAAGCCCCCGAGTCGGTCCGTATTGGAAGACCGGGCTCTGTAGCCTCCGCTGCATTGGGCCCCGACCTTGCTCCTCCTTTGGCCTCTCTGACTCCTTCCCCTGGCTCCCCTCCCTCCTCTGTGGTTGGGTCGAGCCCCAAGCCCCCAGTGGTGACTACCTCGTCCCCTGGCACGGCTCCTTCTCTAGTTGTAACTACTGCGCCTTTTAACCCCTCTCTCTCTGGGGGTTCTCACCGCCGTCCTCGTCACGGCCGCCCTCGCTCGATTCCTTTCAGTTCTGCTACCTATCAAGCCTTGTTTGGTCCCGCTTCGTGGGCCAAATATTTTGATCTCCTCCCTCTTGATTCTGCGCCTCCTGACGATTTCTCCCTCCATCGACATCTCGTTGATTCCGTGGATGCCTCCATTACTTTCAACCCCACTCGTATCGGTACACGTGTCGTTGCTGCTCCTTCTCAGGATGCTGCTTCCCGCTTGGCTGCCTTATCCTGCCTTGGCGAGACCCCTGTTCGGGTCTCGAAGAACGCTCAGTTGAATGCCAGTGTTGGCACTATTTTGCTCCCACCCCATGTTGCGACCGGTGTTCGGGACCTGCGCGACTGCCACGACGATATTCGACATATCCTTGCTGCCCAGGGCCATTCTATTCTCCAGGTGGACACGTTTACTCGTCCCCCTCGTGGTAGTCGCCGTCTACCCCTCCGGGTTGTGAAGATTACCTTTGATGGTAGGACCCTTCCACCCTCTGTCATTCTTGCTGGTGCCAGGTGCTCTGTCCAGGAGTACATTCCTTCTCCTCGGCTCTGCAACAAGTGCTGGAGGTTTGGGCATGGTGCCCTCCGCTGCTCCGGGACTGTCTCTCTCTGTCCTTTGTGTTGTGGCGAAGGTCACTCTAAGTCGGAGTGCGCTTCTCCCCAGGCTCGTTGCCTCAACTGCGGTGAGGCCCATCCTGCCTTCTCCCGTGCGTGTGTCCATTACAAGCTTGAGGCAGCCATCCTCAACTTGAAGCACCGGGAGCGTTTATCTTTTCCTGAGGCGAGGCGCCAGGTTCGCCGACTCCCGCCTTATGCTAATATCTCTTATGCTCACGTGTTGCGCTCTTCCTCTCCTCGTCCTTCCCGCCTTCCTCAGACTCACAACCGTTTCCAGGCCTTGGACCCTGATGCGCCCACTGCCCTCTCCTCTGTTCCTTTGGGTTCTCTCCCGAAGGATCCTCCTCCTGGTCCTCTGTCTGGGGTTCCCCTTCCTTCTACCCGGTCTGTCGTGTCTCCTGTGTCTTCTTCCTCGTCTCCCTCCGTTCCTCCTTCCCATCCTTCCCCTCCGTCTCTTGACTCTCCCCGCCGCCAGTCGGTGCGGGCTGATGTCCATCGCTCTCCAAACGGCCGTCATGTGTGCTCTCGTTCAGCTTCTCCTGTTGAGACGCTAGAATCCGTTGCCCAGTACGTGGTTGCTGGGACACCTGTCTCTTTACGTCAGAAGCGTAAACCTGGCTCCTCTCCTTCCTCCTCCCCGGCGGGTAAGAAGGTCTCGCTTTCTTCCTCGGCCCCTACTTCTGCCTCTCTCGCTCCTTCCCCTCCCATTTCGGTGGTTGCGCCCCCTGTTCCTGCTATGGAGGTTTCTTTCGTCCCCGCTTCCCTCTCAGTTGCTGCCCTTGCTGAGGTACGCGCCCCTCTTTCTACCCCTCCTCTTCCTGCTGCTGTCCTTGACTGCTCCTCTCCGTTGTCTCCTCCTCTTCCTCCTCCTCCTCCGGGCTCCGCTCGCCCGCCTCTGATCTGTTCTCCCGTTTCCTTCCCTCCGTCTTTGCTCAGTTTACCCATGCCCCCTAACCCTGACTTTGCTGACCCTGATCCCGACCCTGATATTCTTTAACATGCTCTGTTGCTCTTTCGCCTTTGTTTCTTCCTTGATCTCTGTTTTTGTCCTTTCTCTTCTTGTCGTTGTCCATTCTTCAATGGAACGTTCGAGATTATTACGCTAATTTCCTCGAACTCCAACTTCTGATTTCGCGGTTTTCGCCCTTTTGTGTCTGTCTCCAGGAGCCGATGCTTGGTGCTCGTCCTGGTCGTTTTCGTGGCTATTCCTTTCTCTCGACCCCCCCCCCCCAGCTGTTGCTGGGGCTTCTAATTCTTCTGCTCTTTTGATTCGTGCTGATGTTCCCTTTGTTCCTTTACTTTTTCCTTCACCTCTCCATTGTTCTGCTGCTCGTGTCTTTGTGGGGAAATGGTACACTGTTTGTTCCATTTATCTCCCCCCGAGTGTCCCGCTTTCTCTTCCTGATTTGAAACACCTCCTAGACTCCTTGCCGGAGCCTGTGCTCCTGCTGGGTGACTTCAATTGTCGTCATTCTCTTTGGGGTGACGTTCTGACGAATACCCGGGGTCGCCTTCTTGAGCCGTTTCTCCTCTCTTCTTCCCTGTCTCTTCTGAATTCTGGTGAGCCCTCTCATTTGGACTCTCGGACTCGCACCCTTTCTTGTCTTGATCTTTCTCTCTGCTCTTCTTCTCTTTACTTAGATTTCACGTGGCAGGTTCTTGATGACCTCAATGGAAGTGATCATTTCCCCATCCTTGTTTCCTTTTTCTCTTTTCGCCCTTCCCTCTCTTTCCCTAGGTGGCAGTTTGCTAAGGCGGACTGGACCCTATTTTCCCTCAGTGCTACTCTCTCTGACCTCTCCCTTCTGCCTCTCTCTCGCGCTCTCCTCCTTTTTCATGACACTGTCTTCAACGCTGCCCTCCGCTCTATCCCTCGCTCTTCCTCCCGGGGTCCACGGAAGTGCGTTCCCTGGTGGAATGCGGACTGTGCTCGGGCTGTCCGCTGTAAGCGTGCAGCCTGGAAGAGGCACCGCCGTAGGCAGACGACCGATTCTTTTCTTTTTTTTCGGAAAGCGAGTGCGGTTGCCCGTAGGGCCATCCGTACGGCTAAACGTGAATGTTGGGCATCTTATGTCTCAACAATTACGTCCGAAACCCTTCTGGCCCAGATCTGGAAGCGTATCCGCAAGATAGCGGGTAAGTTCGTTCCCGATGTTTCACCGGTCCTTCACCTCCATGATACTCTTGTGGCGGACCCGTTGCAGGTCGCTTCCGAACTGGGTTCCCACTTTTCTTCTGTTAGCTCTGGTCTTCATCTTCCCCAATCTTTCCTTCCTCGTAAACCTGTCCTTGAGTCTCGTCCTTTAGATTTCTGCACTCATCTTCAGCTTCCCTATAATGATCCCTTCTCTCTCTCTGAACTTCGTTCTGCCCTGGCCCTCTGCGGTTCTACGGCGGCGGGCTCCGATGGTATTCATTATGAGATGCTTCGCCATCTCCCTCCGAGCACGTCTCAGTATTTACTGAGTCTGTATAATCGGATCTGGGAGTCGTCGTCAGTCCCTGAGGACTGGCTCGATGCCGTTGTCCTCCCTGTTCGCAAACCGGGGTCTCTGGGTACTTCCCCCAAGGACTTTCACCCTATTGCTCTCACAAGTTGTGTCTGCAAACTCTTTGAACGTATGGTTAACGTTCGTCTGATGTGGTTCCTGGAACACCATCACCTCCTCTCCCCTTCTCAATTTGGTTTCCGCAAGTGCCGCAGCACGACAGATGTCCTGGTGAACTTGGAGGTCTATATTCGTACTGCTTTTGCTGTGAAGACCTCCGTTGTTGCCGTCCTTTTTGACCTGGAAAAGGCTTACGACACCACTTGGCGTTATCATATCCTATCTCGACTTCATTCTTTTGGCCTTCGTGGTCATCTCCCTCTCTTTCTCCGCAGCTTCCACTCTCGTCGTTCCTTTCGGGTGCGCCTTGGTACCGCTCTCTCTCCCTCTTTTCAGCAATACGAAGGTGTGCCCCAGGGTAGTGTTCTGAGCACTACTATTTTTCTGGTTGCCCTCAATGGTCTTCTTTCCTCTCTTCCTTCTGGTGTCTTCTATGCTCTCTATGTCGATGATCTTACCCTTTGTTGTCAGGGTGATGATTCGCCTCTCCTTCAACGCCGGCTTCAACTTGCAATTGATGCCGTGTCGTCTTGGGCCACAGATCATGGCTTCAAGTTCTCTACTTCTAAGACTTGTGCCATGACTTTTACGCGGAAACGGGTTGTTCTTCGTCCCTCTTTGTCCCTTTATGGTCTTCCCCTTGAATACAAAGATTCCGCGAAGCTTTTGGGGTTATTCCTTGACACTCGTTTGTCTTAGTCTCCCCATATCTCTTACCTCCGTGTTGAGTGCTCTAAGGCCCTTACCCTCCTTCGGGTGTTGTCCCATACTTCTTGGGGGGCAGATAGGCGCACTCTCCTTGCTTTACATTCCTCTCTCGTCCTGTCTAAGCTCGATTATGGTTGCCCTGCTTACTCGTCTGCTTCTCCTTCTACTCTTCGCCGTCTTGATGCTTTGCACCATACTGGGTTGCGCCTCAGTTCTGGTGCCTTTCGTTCGACTCCCATCCTTAGCTTGTATGTTGACACTGGCTTCCTGTGGCTCTCCATCACTGGCTCTCCAGGACCGCCGTGATCGCTACTGTCTTCGTTATCTTGCGCGGTCCTTGCAACATCCTTCCTCTCGCCTCTGTCGTGCTTTAACTTTTACCCCTCCTGCGGTTCCTTTTCCTCTTCACCACCTCCCTCTTTCTGTCCGGTTATCTCGCCTGCAGGATTCTCTTTCCGTTCGTATTTCTGATGTTTCTCCTCGTGTTGTTCCTTCTTTGCCCCCGTGGAGGGTCCCTCTTCTGCGGTTTTGTACATCCTTGACCCGTATCACTAAAGCTTTTACCCCTCCTACGCTTCTAAAACGCCTTTTCCTCAAGCACTTTTCTTCTCACTCCCGCTCCGTTTGTCTTCACCGATGGGTCTAAGTCAGCGGACGGTGTTGGCTACTCGGTTGTTTTTCCTGATCACACTTATATGTGTCGCTTACCTCCGGAGACTAGCATCTTTACAGCGGAACTTTATGCTATTCTCTATGCTCTTCGTCTCCTGCTTTCTCGTTGTCAGTCTTCCTTTGTAGTTGTTGTTGACTCTCGTAGTGCCCTCATGGCTCTCGGGTCCTTTAATCCGGTTCATCCAGTAGTTGTCGAGATCCAGCATTGGCTGTTTCTTGTTCACAGTAAATTTAAGTTGGTTGAGTTTTGTTGGGTTCCCAGCCATATTGGTGTGTCTTTAAATGAGCGTGCGGATGCTGCCGCCAAGGAAGCTGTCCGCTCTTGTCCCATCTCTCGTAAAGGCATTCCGTATTCCGACTTTTACCCGGTTATCCATTCCTCAGTCCTTACCCGTTGGCAGGCTTCTTGGTTGTCTGTTACTGGTAACAAGCTACGTACTCTTAAATGTTGTGTTTCCTCGTGGCCGTCCTCCTTCCACCGTAACTGGCGGTGGGAAACAGCTCTGGCGAGGTTGCGTATTGGCCATACTCGCTTAACCCATGGTCACTTGATGGAGCGCCGCCCTGCTCCTTATTGTCCTAGTTGCATTGTCCCTCTTACGGTCGTGCATGTCCTTCTTGAATGTCCTGACTTCCAGGACGAGCGTGTGTCTTGCTTTCCGACCGCCCCTCGCGGTCGCCTGTCCCTCGATAGAATTCTTGGTGACTCAGATACTTTTGATATCGTTCGCCTTATGCGTTTTTGTTCTCGTATTGACATCCTTGGTGATATTTAGCGCCCTCTGATTATTTTGCGTATTTGATGGTGCTATATAGCCTTCCCGGTTTGGTGCCTTCTTTTGATAATTACTTACTTGTCATATAAGAGAATTATTAATTGTAATCTGTGATAGAATGGGAAAATTTTCCACCAGTCTGTGAACTCTGGACATCGTAAACAAATCCGAACCTCCCCCGCTTCACCCCCGTACAACCTCGATTCGTTGAATCGAGGTTGTACTGTATTATGTTTCAGATCCTCATTTTTGCCGTGCCTGAGTGCCTGAAATTTATCACTGTTAAACACACACAGATGCTAGGAGGAGGGGGAGGTAGGGAGAGATGGTAGGAGGGAGGGGGAGGTAGGGAGAGATGCGAGGAGGCAGGTAGGTAGGTATAGTTCGCCATTGTTCGCCATTCAGGCGAACAAGCCTGAATGGTCCCCAGGACTATATGCGAATGAAAACTCACACCCCAGAAGTGACTCGAACCCATACTCCCAGAAGCAACGCAACTGGTAACTACAGGGCGCCTTAATCCGCTTGACCATCACGGCCGTCAAAAGGAAGTGATAGCCGAGGCTATTTGAGCCACTTCCCCGACGGCAACTCGGATGGTAATCTTGGGCATAGCATTTCACCAAATCACCTCATTCTTTGGGGCACACGTGAGGAACACAAATGCGAACAAGCCTGAATGGTCCCCAGGACTATATGCGAATGAAAACTCACACCCCAGAAGTGACTCGAACCCATACTCCCAGAAGCAACGCAACTGGTAACTACAAGGCGCCTTAATCCGCTTGACTATCACGGCCGTCAAAAGGAAGTGATAGCCGAGGCTATTTGAGCCACTTCCCCGACGGCAACTCGGATGGTAATCTTGGGCATAGCATTTCACCAAATCACCTCATTCTTTGGGGCACACGTGAGGAACACAAATGCGACCATTCAGGCTTGTTCGCATTTGTGTTCCTCACGTGTGCCCCAAAGAATGAGGTGATTTGGTGAAATGCTATGCCCAAGATTACCATCCGAGTTGCCGTCGGGGAAGTGGCTCAAATAGCCTCGGCTATCACTTCCTTTTGACGGCCGTGATGGTCAAGCGGATTAAGGCGCCCTGTAGTTACCAGTTGCGTTGCTTCTGGGAGTATGGGTTCGAGTCACTTCTGGGGTGTGAGTTTTCATTCGCATATAGTCCTGGGGACCATTCAGGCTTGTTCGCATTTGTGTTCCTCACGTGTGCCCCAAAGAATGAGGTGATTTGGTGAAATGCTATGCCCAAGATTACCATCCGAGTTGCCGTCGGGGAAGTGGCTCAAATAGCCTCGGCTATCACTTCCTTTTGACGGCCGTGATGGTCAAGCGGATTAAGGCGCCCTGTAGTTACCAGTTGCGTTGCTTCTGGGAGTATGGGTTCGAGTCACTTCTGGGGTGTGAGTTTTCATTCGCATATAGTCCTGGGGACCATTCAGGCTTGTTCGCATTTGTGTTCCTCACGTGTGCCCCAAAGAATGAGGTGATTTGGTGAAATGCTATGCCCAAGATTACCATCCGAGTTGCCGTCGGGGAAGTGGCTCAAATAGCCTCGGCTATCACTTCCTTTTGACGGCCGTGATGGTCAAGCGGATTAAGGCGCCCTGTAGTTACCAGTTGCGTTGCTTCTGGGAGTATGGGTTCGAGTCACTTCTGGGGTGTGAGTTTTCATTCGCATATAGTCCTGGGGACCATTCAGGCTTGTTCGCATTTGTGTTCCTCACGTGTGCCCCAAAGAATGAGGTGATTTGGTGAAATGCTATGCCCAAGATTACCATCCGAGTTGCCGTCGGGGAAGTGGCTCAAATAGCCTCGGCTATCACTTCCTTTTGACGGCCGTGATGGTCAAGCGGATTAAGGCGCCCTGTAGTTACCAGTTGCGTTGCTTCTGGGAGTATGGGTTCGAGTCACTTCTGGGGTGTGAGTTTTCATTCATATATATATATATATATATATATATATATATATATATATATATATATATATATATATATATATTTATATATATATATATATATATATATATATATTTTATTATATATATATATATTATATATATAATATATATATATGCCAGCCAGCCAGCCTCTACCTGCCTGCCTGCCTGTGCCAATCCCTGCCAGCCTGCCTTTCCCTCCCTCCCTAATTCTCCCATTCCCCCCTCACTACTTCCTTCCTGCCTACCTCCCTTTCTCACTAATTCTCCCTCTCTCTCTCTAATTCTTCCCCTCTCTCTCGTACTGCCTCCCACCTAAGCTCACATCCATCCACCCACCAGTCAGCAATCACTGACGCAATGCGTGCATTTGGATCCGACATGGTGCACAGATGTTTCTTGATTGTGCAGATATGTAAAACAAAATTACAGGGACTCTCCAACCTCATGAGAAATCAAAATAATATGAATAATAGGCCGTGAATCTGTGAAATCACAGGGTAGAAGGCAGCAAACTGGACCATCTCCCACCCATCACCACGGGCTGGCGCGACGCTTCGCGGACCGCTTCCTACCCCCAAGTGGTGCTCTGTATATATATATATATATATAATATATATATATAATATACACACAACGGGGTCTCGACTTGCGATGCTAGTCCGTTCCTAGAGACGGATCGTAAGTCGAAATATCGTAAGTCGAAGCGATTTTTCCTATAAGAAAAAGGGAATTGAATTAATCCGTTCCCCACCCTCCAAGATATTAACATACAAATACATTTTATACTGAATACAATGTTTTTTTTCTAGCTACAATACAGTACCTAAGTTTATCTTACCTTTAAGGAGGGCTCTTGATGGCATATGGAAGATGGTGATGAGGGGGGAGGAGGAGAATTGTTACTGTTTGGAAGGGGATTCCTCTTCCAATATCACATCAGGCAGTGATGTTTTCTCTGGGGTACTCTCTCCTACGTTTTGCCTGAATACCACTAGGACCTGGTTGTGGTTCAGTGCTTGTTTGTCTCGCTACAAATTTGTCGAGAGACATTTGTTTTTCCCTTCGTTTTAACATTTATCTGTAATGATGCATCACTTTAGCACCCATAATGTTCTTTTTCTTAGCCAGTATGGTGGATATCGTTGACTGAGATTTATTGTACTGCCTAGCCAGTCCAACAACCCGCACACCATCTTCATATTTACGAATGATCTCTTGTTTCTGCTCTATGGTCATCCTTACATGGGATCTCATATGTTGAGCCTTACCACTGACTTTCCTGGGACTCATGGCGTGATATATAATAATTACTTTAATGTTCAAAATGCAAAAAATCACCACAAAAGCGAAGTTTCTTATAGGCGCGATCATCACTAAGCAAGCAGCTGTAGTAAACTGAGGCAAGTCGGCCGCGTGACCGGGAACCATGCGCTCAGTCGACCCGAACGTGTACCAACAAATACCATAAGTCGACGACACCATCTGATGTGGAGTCGCATTTTTCGATGAAATTTAGACTGTAACTCGAAATTATCCTAAGTAGGGGCAATCGTAAGTCGAGGTGCCA
This sequence comes from Procambarus clarkii, assembly GCF_040958095.1. Classification (NCBI taxonomy): domain Eukaryota; kingdom Metazoa; phylum Arthropoda; class Malacostraca; order Decapoda; family Cambaridae; genus Procambarus; species Procambarus clarkii. Next base: position 27,200,701 of record NC_091161.1, on the reverse strand, counting down.
CTGTATATTATATATATATATATATATATATATATATATATATATATATATATATATATATATATATATATATATATATATATATATATAATCACACACACACACACACACACACACACACACACACACACACACACACACACACACACACTTGTTGCTAGGCAAGGAAGTGAATGAGATGTATGTCAAGTTTTGTGAAATATATGATAAAGGCACAAAAACATTTATACCAAAACAGAGATGCAGAACTAGGAGACAGGACTGGTTCAATAGAAATTGAGAGAGGGCTAAAGACCAAAAGACACAAAAATGGATTCAATACAGGAAGAGGCCAAACCCCCCAAACATACCAGCGATACAAAGATGCGAGAAACAACTACACGGCAGTGAGGAGAGAGGCAGAAAGAAATTTTGAAAAAGGGATTGCAGACAAATGTAAAACAGAACCAGGTCTATTCTATAAATTCATAAACAACAAATTGCAGGTAAAGGATAATATTCAGAGGTTGAAAATGGGAAATAGATTCACAGAAAATGAAAAGAAAATGTGTGAAACATAAAACAAAAAGTTCCAAAGTGTGTACAAAATGAAATCTTCAGGGAACCAGATACAATAAGAATTCCAGAGAACAACATAAAGCGCACAGAGGAGCGCATGTCTAGAGACGAAGTGGGAAAAATGCTCAAGGAGCTAAATAAGAAAAAGCAGTTGGTCCAGATGGAGTTTCACCATGGGTTCTGAATGTGCACCTGAGCTCAGCATTCCACTTCAACTGATTTTTCAGGCATCCCTGTTTGCAGGAGTTGTAACTGATGTGTGGAAAAAGGCTAACATAGTTCCAATCTACAAAAGTGGAAGCAGGGGAGACCCCCTTAATTATACACCGGTATCATTGACAAGTGTAATAGTCAAAATATTGGAAAAAATAATTAAAACTAAATGGGTAGAACACCTAGAGAGAAATAATATAATATCAGACAGACAGTATGGTTTTCGATCTGGAAGATTCTGTGTATCGAATTTACTCAGTTTCTATGATCGAGCAACAGAGATATTACAGGAAAGAGATGGTTGGGTTGACTGCATCTATCTGGACCTAAAAAAGGCTTTCGACAGAGTTCCACATAAGAGGTTGTTCTGGAAACTGGAAAATATTGGAGGGGTGACAGGTAAGCTTCTAACATGGATGAAAAATTTTCTGACTGATAGAAAAATGAGGGCAGTGATCAGAGGCAATGTATCGGACTGGAGAAATGTCACAAGTGTAGTACCACAGGGTTCAGTTCTTGCACCAGTGATGTTTATTGTCTACATAAATGATCTACCAGTTGGTATACAGAATTATATGAACATGTTTGCTGATGATGCTAAGATAATAGGAAGGATAACAAACTTAGATTATTGTTATGCCCTTCAAGACGACCTGGACAAAATAAATATATGGAGCACCACTTGGCAAAAGGAATTTAATGTTAATAAATGCCATGTTATGGAATGTTTAATAGGAGAACATAGACCCCACACAACCTATATATAATGTGAGAAAACTTTAAAGAATTCTGATAAAGAAAGAGATCTAGGGGTGGTTCTAGATAGAAAACTATCACCTGAGGACGACATAAAGAATATTGTGCGAGGAGCCTATGCCACGCTTTCTAACTTCAGAATTGCTTTTAAATACATGGATGGCGATATACTAAAGAAATTGTTCACGACTTTTGTTAGGCCAAAGCTAGAATATGCAGCGGTTGTGTGGTGCCCATATCCTAAGAAGCACATCAACAAACTGGAAAAGGTACAAAGACATGCTACTAATTGGCTTCCAGAGCTGAAGAGCAAGAGCTACGAGGAGAGGTTAGAGGCATTAAATATGCCAAAACTAGAAGACAGAAGAAAAAGAGGTGATATGATCACTATATACAAAATAGTAACAGGAATTGATAAAATCGATAGGGAAGATTTCCTGAGACCTGGAACTTTAAGAACAAGAGGTCATAGATATAAACTAGCTAAACACAGATGCCGAAGAAATATAAGAAAATTCACTTTCGCAAATAGAGTGGTAGACGGTTGGAACAAGTTAGGTGAGAAGGTGGTGGAGGCCAAGAACGTCAGTAGTTTCAAAGCGTTATACGACAGAGTGCTGGGAAGACGGGACACCACGAGCGTAGCTCTCATCCTGTAACTACACTTAGGTAATTACACTTAGGTAACTACACACCGCCAACAGCCATACCACATTGAGAACACCACTTCTCGTCTGATCAGCAAAGTTAAGCAAAGTTGGGTTTGGTTAAAACTTGGATGGGTGACCTGGGAACACCTAATGCTATTGGCAATAATGTTTTAGGGGGGCCGGTGGCTGACTAAACAGCACGCTTGACATATGATCCTGTGTTCGCGGGTTCGATTTCCGGCGCCGGCGAGAAACAATGGACAGAGTTTCTTTCACCCTGATGCCTCTGTTACCTAGTAGTAAATAGGTACCTAGTTAGGGAGTTAGTCAACTGTCACGGGCTGCTTCCTGGTATATGTGTGCGTGTGGTGTGAGGAAAAAAAATAATTAGTAACAGTTAATTAACAGTTAAGAGGCGGGCTGAAAGAGCAAAGCTCAACCCCCGCAAAAACACAACTAGTAAACAAAAACACAACTAGTAAACACACACACCAAACACACACACACACACCTGTTGATGTACACTTGTTGATTGACGGTTGAGAGGCGGAACCAAAGAGCCAGAGCTCCACCCCAGCAAACACAACTAGGTGAGTACAACTAGGTGAATACACCAAACACACACACACACACACACACACACTCACGCACACACACATACACACACACACACACACACACTCTCACGCACACACACACACACACACACACACACACACACACACACACACACACACACACACACACTCACTCACACTCTCACACACACACACACACACACACACACACACACACACACACACACACACACACACACACACACACACACACACAAGTACCCACTAAGTACCCACCTAGGGCACCCTCCCCCCACCCACCCCCCTCCCCCCACTCACCCCCCTTCTCCCCCTCACCCCTCTCCCCAGGACCTCCCTTCCCCCCCATCCCCCATGCCCTCCCTTCTCCCACATGCCTTCCCGTCTCTCCCACCCCCATGCCCTCCCTTCTCCCCCTCCCCCCTAAGCCCCCCACTCTCCCCCACCCCACCTAAGTCTTCCCCTCTCCCCCACTCCCCTAAACCCTCCCCTCTTCCTCACCCACCTCAGCCCTCCCTTTTCCCCCACGCCCCCCAAGCCCTCCACCCTTTTCTCTCCCCCCAAGCCCCCCCATCTCCCCTATCCCCCACAGCCTCTCCTCCCCCCATGCTTCCCCAACCCTCCCTCTCTTACCCACCCCCTGTACCCTCCCCCTCTTATCCACCCCCTGTACCCTCCCCCTCTTATCCACCCCCTGTACCCTCCCCCTCTTATCCACCCCCTGTACCCTCCCCCTCTCCCCCACCACCCCAAGCCCTCCCTCCTCCACCAATCCCCCCGTGCCAGGTCCCCCCAGCTCCCACTCACCCCAGATCCCAAAGGTCCCCCCCAGAAAAGAAGCAGAAGAGAGTCAGTTTCAGGGTGATGTACTCGAACATAGATGGGATCACAAGCAAGACAAGTGAACTAAGGGAAAGAGCACAAGAAGTTAACCCAGATGTAATCGGACTCACTGAAACAAAACTCTCTGGAATCATAACGAATGCCGTGTTTCCCCAGGAGTATACAGTAATAAGGAAAGAGAGGGAAGGTAGAGGAGGAGGCGGAGTGGCCCTACTCATGAGAAGGGAATGGACTTTTAAGGAGATGGCCATCCCGGGCTGTGAGGAGTTCAGAGACTACATAGCAGGCACCATAACAATGGGAGGACCAAGAATAGTAGTAGCAGTAATATACAACCCTCCACCAAATGACAGGAGACCCAGTCAAGAGTATGAAAACAACAACAAGGCAGTTAACACTATAATTGAGAGGGCAGCCTCTGCTGCCTGTAGAAATAGATCCCACCTGCTCATCATGGGCGACTTCAATCACGGAAAGATTGACTGGGAGAACAAGGAACCGCATGGAGGCGAGGATACGTGGAGAGCCAAACTATTGGAGGTAGTGACAAGCAACTTTTTAACCCAGCATGTCGGAGAACCCACAAGGATGAGAGGAAATGACGAACCAGCAAGACTCGACCTAGTCTTCACTCTGAACGACTCCGACATAAGAGAAATCGGTTTTGAGGACCCAGTAGGAATGAGCGACCACAGTGTACTGGTGTTTGAGTACTTGATTGAAGAAGGGTTATTGAACTCGAGGAGGGATACCGAAACCAAAAGGTTAGCATACCGAAAGGGAAACTATGAGGGGATAAGAAAATTCCTAACAGATATAGCATGGGAAACAGAGCTCAGGGGAAAGACGGCCCAAGATATGATGGATTACATCACGCAGAAGTGCAAGGACGCAGCAAACAAGTTTGTACCAGTCCAAAAGGAAAACAGAGAAATGAAGATGAGAAACCCATGGTTTAATCAAAGATGTAGGCTAGCTAAGCAGCAAAGTAAAAGGGCATGGAGAAACTATAGGAATAACAGGACACTGGAGAGCAGAGAAAGATACCAGAATGCCAGGAATGAATATGTCAGGATGAGAAGAGAGGCAGAAAGACAATACGAAAATGACATCGCAAGCAAGGCAAAGACTCAGCCTAAATTGTTGCATAGCCACATTAGGAGAAAAACAACAGTAAAGGAACAGGTTATGAGATTAAGGATAGGGGCGGAAGGATTCACTACAAATGACAAGGAAGTGTGTGAGGAATTGAATAAGAAATTCCAGGAGGTCTTCACCTTAGAACAAGGAGAAATTCCAGAGGTAAGTGAGGGAATAGCTAACCAGGAACCACTGGAAGAGTTTGAGATTACCAGTGGGGAAGTAAGGAAGTGTTTACTAGAGTTGGACGTGACGAAGGCTATAGGCCCAGATGGAATCTCCCCTTGGGTTCTAAAGGAAGGAGCAAGAGAACTGAGCCTACCACTCTCCATAGTGTATAACAAATCACTGGCAACAGGGGAACTGCCAGATATTTGGAAAGCAGCTAACGTAGTCCCGATATACAAGAAAGGGGATAGACAGGAGGCACTGAACTACAGGCCAGTGTCCCTAACCTGCATACCATGCAAGCTGATGGAGAAGATTGTGCGAAAAAAACTAGTGGAGCATCTGGAGCGAAGGAACTTTGTAACACAGCATCAACATGGGTTCAGGGATGGCAGGTCCTGCCTCACAGGGTTACTTGAATTCTACGACCAGGCAACAAAAATAAGGCAAGAAAGAGAAGGGTGGGCAGACTGCATATTTTTGAATTGTCAGAAAGCCTTTGATACAGTACCACACAAGAGGCTAGTGCGAAAGTTGGAGATGCAGGCTGGAGTGAGAGGGAAGGTACTCCGGTGGATAGAGGAATACCTAAGCAACAGGAGACAACGAGTCTGTGTGAGGGGTGAGGCCTCAGATTGGCGAGACGTCACAAGTGGAGTCCCGCAGGGGTCAGTCCTTGGACCTATACTGTTTCTGGTATATGTAAATGATCTCCCAGAGGGTATAGATTCGTTCCTCTCAATGTTTGCCGACGATGCAAAAATTATGAGGAGGATTGAAACAGAGGATGATAGTAGGAGGCTACAAGATGACCTGGATAGACTGAGTGAATGGTCCAACAAATGGCTGTTGAAGTTCAACCCGAGTAAATGCAAAGTAATGAAACTAGGCAGTGGAAACAGGAGGCCAGGCACAGGATACAGAATAGGAGATGAAGTACTTAATGAAACAGACAGAGAGAAAGATCTAGGAGTTGATATCACACCAAACCTGTCTCCTGAAGCCCACATAAGGAGAATAACGTCTGCGGCATATGCGAGCCTAGCTAACATCAGAACGGCGTTCAGGAACCTGTGTAAGGAATCATTCAGAATCTTGTACACCACATATGTAAGACCAATCCTGGAGTATGCGGCCCCAGCATGGAGCCCGTACCTTGTCAAGCACAAGACGAAGCTGGAAAAAGTCCAAAGGTATGCTACTAGACTAGTCCCAGAACTAAGAGGCATGAGTTATGAGGAAAGGCTGCGGGAAATGCACCTCACGACAC
>NC_091161.1:27182007-27192007 GCF_040958095.1 Procambarus clarkii | reverse complement strand
CCCGAGTCCTCCCTCCCCCCCTTTCCTTCCCGTCCTCCCTCCCCTTTCACCCCATACCCTCCCTGTCCCTCCCCCTTCACTGGATCCCCCGCCCCTCATCCCAGTATCCTCTGAGACCCTGTTATCCACCTCACAGGTCCTCACACCCATGGAACAGCCTCCCCCACCAGCAGAACACTCACCAAGGAGGCGATTTGAGAAGGGACAGAAGAAAGTGAGCCTCAAAGCGATGTACACATAGATGGAATTACAAATAAAGCAAATGAGCTTGGAGAACTGGTACTAGAGGAAAACCCAGACATAATAGCCCTCACAGAAACAAAGATCACGAAAACGATAACAAATGCAGTGTTCCCACAGGACTATTATGTTATGAGGAAAGAGAGGGAAGGAAGAGGTCGGGGTGGTGTAGCTCTGCTGGTAAGACAAGGCTGGGATTTTGAGGAGATGGATATTCAGGGCTGCGAAGGTTTCAGTGACTACATAGCAGGTACTGTAACAAATGGAGGGAAAAAAATTATAGTCGCAGTCATATATAATCCACCACCAAATGACAGAAGACCTAGACAGGAATATGATAGAAACAACATGGCCACCATTAACATAATAGAAAGAGCAGCTTCTGTTGCTAGCAGGAATGGATCTGGACTACTAATTATGGGAGACTTCAACCATGGGAAGATAGATTGGAAGAACAGAGACCCGCATGGAGGACCAGAAACATGGAGAGCTAAGCTGCTGGACGTGGCAACAAGAAACTTTCTAAGCCAGCACACCAAAGAACCAACAAGAATGAGAGGAGAAGATGAACCAGCAATGCTTGATTTGATATTTACCCTAAATGAATGGGATATAAGGGAAGTTAAGATGGAAGCGCCCTTGGGAATGAGTGATCACAGTGTATTGAACTTTGAGTACCTGGTAGAGCTAGGACTTATCTCCCCCCAAAAAGAACTAGGAATCAAAAGGCTGGCATACCGAAAGGGGAATTATGAACAGATGAGAAGTTTCCTAAGTGAAATACCTTGGGACACAGACCTCAGAGATAAGTCTGTACAGGGTATGATGGACTATGTTACCCAAAAGTGTCAGGAGGCAGTAAACAGGTTCATCCCGGCCCAAAGGGAAAAATCCGAGAAGCAACAGAAGAATCCATGGTATAATAGGGCATGTATGGAAGCGAAGAAACTGAACAAAAAGGCGTGGAGGAACTTCCGGAATAACAGAACACCAGAAAGCAGAGAGAGATACCAGAGAACCAGGAATGAGTACGTCAGGGTGAGAAGAGAAGCAGAGAAAAATTTTGAAAATGATATAGCAAACAAAGCCAAGACCGAACCAAAGCTACTCCACAGTCACATCAGAAGGAAAACAACAGTGAAAGAACAGGTATTGAAACTTAGAACAGGCGAGGACAGGTATACAGAGAATGACAGAGAGGTGTGTGAGGAACTTAACAAGAGGTTCCAGGAGGTCTTCACAATAGAACAGGGTGAGGTCACTGTGCTAGGAGAAAGGGAGGTAAACCAGGCGGCCTTGGAGGAGTTCGAAATTACGAGAGAGGAGGTCAAGAGACACCTGCTGGATCTGGATGTTAGAAAGGCTGTTGGACCAGATGGGATCTCACCATGGGTACTGAAAGAGTGTGCAGAGGCACTTTGCCTGCCACTCTCCATAGTGTATAGTAAGTCACTAGAGACGGGAGACCTACCAGAAATATGGAAGACGGCGAATGTGGTCCCAATATACAAAAAAGGCGACAGACAAGAGGCACTGAACTACAGGCCAGTGTCCTTGACTTGTATACCATGCAAGGTGATGGAGAAGATCGTGAGAAAAAACCTGGTAACACATCTGGAGAGAAGGGACTTCGTGACAAATCGCCAACATGGATTCAGGGAGGGTAAATCTTGCCTTACAGGCTTGATAGAATTCTACGATCAGGTGACACAGATTAAGCAAGAAAGAGAGGGCTGGGCGGACTGCATTTTCTTGGATTGTCGGAAAGCCTTTGACACAGTACCGCATAAGAGGCTGGTACATAAGCTGGAGAGACAGGCAGGTGTAGCTGGTAAGGTGCTCCAGTGGATAAGGGAGTATCTAAGCAATAGGAAGCAGAGAGTTACGGTGAGGGGTGAGACCTCCGATTGGCGTGAAGTCACCAGTGGAGTCCCACAGGGCTCTGTACTCGGTCCTATCTTGTTTCTGATATATGTAAATGATCTCCCGGAGGGTATCGATTCATTTCTCTCAATGTTTGCGGACGATGCTAAAATTATGAGAAGGATTAAAACAGAAGAGGACTGATTGAGGCTTCAAGAAGACCTAGACAAGCTGAAGGAATGGTCGAACAAATGGTTGTTAGAGTTTAACCCAACCAAATGTAATGTAATGAAGATAGGTGTAGGGAGCAGGCGGCCAGATACAAGGTATCATCTGGGAGAGGAAATTCTTCAGGAGTCAGAGATGGAAAAAGACTTGGGGGTTGATATTACGCCAGACCTGTCTCCTGCAGCACATATCAAGCGGATAACATCAGCGGCATATGCCAGGCTGGCCAACATACGAACGGCATTCAGAAACTTGTGTAAAGAATCATTCAGAACTTTGTATACCACATATGTCAGGCCAATCCTGGAGTATGCAGCCCCAGCATGGAGTCCATATCTAGTCAAGGATAAGACTAAACTGGAAAAGGTTCAAAGGTTTGCCACCAGACTAGTACCCGAGCTGAGAGGTATGAGCTACGAGGAGAGACTACGGGAATTAAACCTCACTTCGCTGGAAGACAGAAGAGTTAGGGGGGACATGATCACCACATTCAAGATTCTGAAGGGGATTGATAGGGTAGATAAAGACAGTCTATTTAACACAAGGGGAACACGCACAAGGGGACACAGGTGGAAACTGAGTGCCCAAATGAGCCACAGAGATATTAGAAAGAACTTTTTTAGTGTCAGAGTGGTTGACAAATGGAATGCATTAGGAAGTGATGTGGTGGAGGCTGACTCCATACACAGTTTCAAGTGTAGATATGACAGAGCCCGATAGGCTCATGAATCTGTACACCTGTTGATTGACGGTTGAGAGGCGGGACCAAAGAGCCAGAGCTCAACCCCCGCAAACACAACTAGGTGAGTACAACTAGGTGAGTACACACACACTCACGCATACACACACACACACACACACACACACACACACACACACACACACACACACACACACACACACACTCACTCTCACGCACTCTCACGCATACACACACACACACTCACGCACACACACACACACACACACACACACACACACATACACATACACACACACACACACATACACACACACACACACGGTGTAGGGAGCCGGTGGCTGAACGTACAGCATGCTGTACACGTGATCCTGTGGTCCCAGGTTCTATCCCAGGTGCCGGCGAGAAACGATGGGCAGAGTTTCTTTCACCTTATGTCCCTGTTACCTAGCAGTAAATAGGTACCTGGGAGTTAGTCAGCTGTCACGGGCTGCTTCCTGGTGTATGTGTGTGTGTGTGCGTATGTACTCACCTAATTGTACTTACCTAATTGTGCTTGCAGGGGGGGGGTTGAGCTCTGGCTCTTTGGTCCCACCTCTCAACTGTCAATCAACTGTTGTACAGCTTCCTGAGCCAACTGGGCTCTGTTACGGCCCTCTCGGGACGCAACGGGGTTCTTACTCTGATGTTGTTAGAGGAAGTTGTATCCGACCCCAAGCCAGTAGTGGCTTTCAAGGGATGTGATCCGTGACGCAAGAAACTTAAAGGGGGAAGGGAAAGAAAGTTAAGAACTTAAGACTATAATTGTTACCATCACCAAAATAAATAATATATAAAAGAGTGCACAGGGGGAGGGGTATAAACACTATACAGGGGAATTATTCACAAATTGTCTTCTGCTGAAGACCCAGGTGCAAAACTCTCGGTGCTGAGTCCTTGGTGATTCTTCGTGGCCTCACAACGGATTCTTCTGAGAAGTTGAGCCTACCCTGGCCACAGGTCAGCCAAAACACAGGTCCACTGGGGGCACCGCCGTGGAGGCCGTCAACCACACGTCCAGCTGGTCTGCTGGCAGGTTCCGGATCAGCAAGGCTGGTCAGGCCACTCCACGAACGATATAAGGGGAATGCCCTAGACAGGAGCCTCGTGTGACACCACAAATCACTCTCCTGTCCTCAATACCCCAGTGGATGATCGTCTCCAACAGTCGGTCCCGGGTAATCCTTCAACTGCCACTCCACTGGCAGGGTAACACACCACAGTGTTCTTCCGGGGGGACGACTTCACAACTGCTGCAGCAAAGTACAAGGTATGGAGACGGCTGCCTTGGGTAGACTGACTCAACTCCCATCACAGCAGTCCCAGGTCGACTCTGTAAGCAGACACGTCATCAATAACTCGGACACACTATGGCACCTCACTTACAGGCTCAGACACAAACGCCCACCTATCCATTCCATAGATGGCGCTGGTGTCTGAGCACCACCTCACCAGAGGTCAGCGGCGGCGGTGTAGAGTGCTGAACGGGACTGGAAACTGGCCCTCGAGGCCAGTACACGTCGTCCTCACCAGGTGTCGTCGTCCGTTTGGAGGGGGTTTCGGGAGCTGACCCACAGATGGCGCGGTCGTCACTGCTCCAGGCTCGGACGCTGGATCCGGGTTCGTAACACCTCCCCACCAAAAAGAATTTGGTTTGGGGTTCTATAAAAAGAAACGCAAACCAAATTAGTACGGCGACACAACTCCAAATGGACTTACTTATACTGAAAACTGGAACGGCGAGGCTGTCTCGTCCACAGAACTGTACTACGGAGAAACCCTGGCACAAAGGGAACTTGAAAATGGCAGGCGATGACTTGCCTGACGTAATCTTCCACGTCTCCACTGCGATGTCAAGCAGGGGCATCATCTCACCTCCCTCGAGTAAGAATCGGTGTAGACATGATGAGGGGCGACTCGACACTTCCCTGTGTCGTGGCACTGATGATGGCTGATCACAGACGGCATTTCTGGTACCGGTCCGACGGTCCTTCAGGGAGACAGGAACCTGGAATACAGGGGTCTGATAATTCAGAGTGACAGCGACAGCGGGTAAAACAGTACTTACAGCATACTCCTCTACTAGGTCCACACCTGGTCCCAACAGAGCTGTTCGTACGTCGCAGATGGCATTCGCTCTGCCATTGTCAGGTCGACCAACATTCCGCATAACGCTGCATTGAGGCTCAGCTATCACGCGAGGGGTGTCAACCTGTCGGAAACAGTCACTCATATTATCACATGTCGTACCTCCTGTTTCAACCATCACCTTCCAGGTTCCTTCGTCGACTGCAACACTCGCAGTACACGTCTCTAATCCCTGGGATCTCTTCACGATGTTCAAGGGAGCCATCATCCTTCGGGTCGTCCACTGATCCTTACTGAGAACACAGAGAACACATACGAGAACAAAACAAAATACCGGTAGGAAACATTTGGTTACCTTAGGGACAAGTTTCATGAGCTTGTTATGTCCATAACCGGCAATATCCACTAGCCTAGTTTGGACTGAAGAGGGCTCTAGAACCTTTGCACATACCTCACATACCTCTGACGTCTGGGGAATCTCTGGCCGGTTCAATGAAGGCTGTACCTTGCCATACCGCAAGTACACATCCGCCTTCGCTCCAGACTCGTTGGTATCCGTGGGTGCCTGCACACAAGGCCTCTCTTCTAGCTCAGGTACTTCTACTATCGTAACCGCATGTTCCTTGTCGAGAGAAGAATCAGGAAACACTGCTAGGATGCTGTCGATCTGCGGGTGAGAGGACAAATTAAACCTGTTTGAATCCGGGTCTGCCTTCTCCTCTGAAGTCATGGCACAAGTCTTAGAAGTAGAGAACTTGAAGCCATGATCTGTGGCCCAAGACGACACGGCATCAATTGCAAGTTGAAGCCGGCATTGAAGGAGAGGCGAATCATCACCCTGACAACAAAGGGTAAGATCATCGACATAGAGAGCGGAGAAGACACCAGAAGGAAGAGAGGAAAGAAGACCATTGAGGGCAACCAGAAAAATAGTAGTGCTCAGAACACTACCCTGGGGCACACCTTCGTATTGCTGAAAAGAGGGAGAGAGAGCGGTACCAAGGCGCACCCGAAAGGAACGACGAGAGAGGAAGCTGCGGAGAAAGAGAGGGAGATGACCACGAAGGCCAAATGAATGAAGTTGAGATAGGATATGATAACGCCAAGTGGTGTCGTAAGCCTTTTCCAGGTCAAAAAGGACGGCAACAACGGAGGTCTTCACAGCAAAAGCAGTACGAATATAGACCTCCAAGTTCACCAGGACATCTGTCGTGCTGCGGCACTTGCGGAAACCAAATTGAGAAGGGGAGAGGAGGTGATGGTGTTCCAGGAACCACATCAGACGAACGTTAACCATACGTTCAAAGAGTTTGCAGACACAACTTGTGAGAGCAATAGGGCGAAAGTCCTTGGGGGAAGTACCCAGAGACCCCGGTTTGCGAACAGGGAGGACAACGGCATCGAGCCAGTCCTCAGGGACTGACGACGACTCCCAGATCCGATTATACAGACTCAGTAAATACTGAGACGTGCTCGGAGGGAGATGGCGAAGCATCTCATAATGAATACCATCGGAGCCCGCCGCCGTAGAACCGCAGAGGGCCAGGGCAGAACGAAGTTCAGAGAGAGAGAAGGGATCATTATAGGGAAGCTGAAGATGAGTGCAGAAATCTAAAGGACGAGACTCAAGGACAGGTTTACGAGGAAGGAAAGATTGGGGAAGATGAAGACCAGAGCTAACAGAAGAAAAGTGGGAACCCAGTTCGGAAGCGACCTGCAACGGGTCCGCCACAAGAGTATCATGGAGGTGAAGGACCGGTGAAACATCGGGAACGAACTTACCCGCTATCTTGCGGATACGCTTCCAGATCTGGGCCAGAAGGGTTTCGGACGTAATTGTTGAGACATAAGATGCCCAACATTCACGTTTAGCCGTACGGATGGCCCTACGGGCCACCGCACTCGCTTTCCGAAAAAAAAGAAAAGAATCGGTCGTCTGCCTACGGCGGTGCCTCTTCCAGGCTGCACGCTTACAGCGGACAGCCCGAGCACAGTCCGCATTCCACCAGGGAACGCACTTCCGTGGACCCCGGGAGGAAGAGCGAGGGATAGAGCGGAGGGCAGCGTTGAAGACAGTGTCATGAAAAAGGAGGAGAGCGCGAGAGAGAGGCAGAAGGGAGAGGTCAGAGAGAGCAGCACTGAGGGAAAATAGGGTCCAGTCCGCCTTAGCAAACTGCCACCTAGGGAAAGAGAGGGAAGGGCGAAAAGAGAAAAAGGAAACAAGGATGGGGAAATGATCACTTCCATGGAGGTCATCAAGAACCTGCCACGTGAAATCTAAGTAAAGAGAAGAAGAGCAGAGAGAAAGATCAAGACAAGAAAGGGTGCGAGTCCGAGAGTCCAAATGAGTGGGCTCACCAGAATTCAGAAGAGACAGGGAAGAAGAGAGGAGAAACGGCTCAAGAAGGCGACCCCGGGTATTCGTCAGAACGTCACCCCAAAGAGAATGACGACAATTGAAGTCACCCAGCAGGAGCACAGGCTCCGGCAAGGAGTCTAGGTGGTGTTTCAAATCAGGAAGAGAAAGCGGGACACTCGGGGGGAGATAAATGGAACAAACAGTGTACCATTTCCCCACAAAGACACGAGCAGCAGAACAATGGAGAGGTGAAGGAAAAAGTAAAGGAACAAAGGGAACATCAGCACGAATCAAAAGAGCAGAAGAATTAGAAGCCCCAGCAACAGCTGGGGGGGGGGTCGAGAGAAAGGAATAGCCACGAAAACGACCAGGACGAGCACCAAGCATCGGCTCCTGGAGACAGACACAAAAGGGCGAAAACCGCGAAATCAGAAGTTGGAGTTCGAGGAAATTAGCATAATAATCTCGAACGTTCCATTGAAGAATGGACAACGACGAGAAGAGAAAGGACAAAAACAGAGATCAAGGAAGAAACAAAGGCGAAAGAGCAACAGAGCATGTTAAAGAATATCAGGGTCGGGATCAGGGTCAGCAAAGTCAGGGTTAGGGGGCATGGGTAAACTGAGCAAAGACGGAGGGAAGGAAACGGGAGAACAGATCAGAGGCGGGCGAGCGGAGCCCGGAGGAAGAGGAGGAGACAACGGAGAGGAGCAGTCAAGGACAGCAGCAGGAAGAGGAGGGGTAGAAAGAGGGGCGCGTACCTCAGCAAGGGCAGCAACTGAGAGGGAAGCGGGGACGAAAGAAACCTCCATAGCAGGAACAGGGGGCGCAACCACCGAAATGGGAGGGGAAGGAGCGAGAGAGGCAGAAGTAGGGGCCGAGGAAGAAAGCGAGACCTTCTTACCCGCCGGGGAGGAGGAAGGAGAGGAGCCAGGTTTACGCTTCTGACGTAAAGAGACAGGTGTCCCAGCAACCACGTACTGGGCAACGGATTCTAGCATCTCAACAGGAGAAGCTGAACGAGAGCACACATGACGGCCGTTTGGAGAGCGATGGACATCAGCCCGCACCGACAGGCGGCGGGGAGAGTCAAGAGACGGAGGGGAAGGATGGGAAGGAGGAACGGAGGGAGACGAGGAAGAAGACACAGGAGACACGACAGACCGGGTAGAAGGAAGGGGAACCCCAGACAGAGGACCAGGAGGAGGATCCTTCGGGAGAGAACCCAAAGGAACAGAGGAGAGGGCAGTGGGCGCATCAGGGTCCAAGGCCTGGAAACGGTTGTGAGTCTGAGGAAGGCGGGAAGGACGAGGAGAGGAAGAGCGCAACACGCGAGCATAAGAGATATTAGCATAAGGCGGGAGTCGGCGAACCTGGCGCCTCGCCTCAGGAAAAGATAAACGCTCCCGGTGCTTCAAGTTGAGGATGGCTGCCTCAAGCTTGTAATGGACACACGCACGGGAGACGGCAGGATGGGCCTCACCGCAGTTGAGGCAACGAGCCTGGGGAGAAGTGCACTCCGACTTAGAGTGACCTTCGCCACAACACAAAGGACAGAGAGAGACAGTCCCGGAGCAGCGGAGGGCACCATGCCCAAACCTCCAGCACTTGTTGCAGAGCCGAGGAGAAGGAATGTACTCCTGGACAGAGCACCTGGCACCAGCAAGAATGACAGAGGGTGGAAGGGTCCTACCATCAAAGGTAATCTTCACAACCCGGAGGGGTTGACGGCGACTACCACGAGGGGGATGAGTAAACGTGTCCACCTGGAGAATAGAATGGCCCTGGGCAGCAAGGATATGTCGAATATCGTCGTGGCAGTCGCGCAGGTCCCGAACACCGGTCGCAACATGGGGTGGGAGCAAAATAGTGCCAACACTGGCATTCAACTGAGCGTTCTTCGAGACCCGAACAGGGGTCTCGCCAAGGCAGGATAAGGCAGCCAAGCGGGAAGCAGCATCCTGAGAAGGAGCAGCAACGACACGTGTACCGATACGAGTGGGGTTGAAAGTAATGGAGGCATCCACGGAATCAATGAGATGTCGATGGAGGGAGAAATCGTCAGGAGGCGCAGAATCAAGAGGGAGGAGATCAAAATATTTGGCCCACGAAGCGGGACCAAACAAGGCTTGATAGGTAGCAGAACTGGAAGGAATCGAGCGAGGGCGGCCGTGACGAGGACGGCGGTGAGAACCCCCAGAGAGAGAGGGGTTAAAAGGCGCAGTAGTTACAACTAGAGAAGGAGCCGTGCCAGGGGACGAGGTAGTCACCACTGGGAGCTTGGGGCTCGACCCAACCACAGAGGAGGGAGGGGAGCCAGGGGAAGGAGTCAGAGAGGCCAAAGGAGGAGCAAGGTCGGGGCCCAATGCAGCGGAGGCTACAGAGCCCGGTCTTCCAATACGGACCGACTCGGGGGCTTGGTCGCCCACCCCACGAGCCTGAGAAGGTAAACCAGAAGCAGCCGAAACAGGGGTTATCATCAT
>NC_091161.1:27127007-27177007 GCF_040958095.1 Procambarus clarkii | reverse complement strand
ATGTAATCGGACTCACTGAAACAAAACTCTCTGGAATCATAACGAATGCCGTGTTTCCCCAGGAGTATACAGTAATAAGGAAAGAGAGGGAAGGTAGAGGAGGAGGCGGAGTGGCCCTACTCATGAGAAGGGAATGGAGTTTTAAGGAGATGGCCATCCCGGGCTGTGAGGAGTTCAGAGACTACATAGCAGGCACCATAACAATGGGAGGACCAAGAATAGTAGTAGCAGTAATATACAACCCTCCACCAAATGACAGGAGACCCAGTCAAGAGTATGAAAATAACAACAAGGCAGTTAACACTATAATTGAGAGGGCAGCCTCTGCTGCCTGTAGAAATAGATCCCACCTGCTCATCATGGGCGACTTCAATCACGGAAAGATTGACTGGGAGAACAAGGAACCGCATGGAGGCGAGGATACGTGGAGAGCCAAACTATTGGAGGTAGTGACAAGCAACTTTTTAACCCAGCATGTCGGAGAACCCACAAGGATGAGAGGAAATGACGAACCAGCAAGACTCGACCTAGTCTTCACTCTGAACGACTCCGACATAAGAGAAATCGGTTTTGAGGACCCAGTAGGAATGAGCGACCACAGTGTACTGGTGTTTGAGTACTTGATTGAAGAAGGGTTATTGAACTCGAGGAGGGATACCGAAACCAAAAGGTTAGCATACCGAAAGGGAAACTATGAGGGGATAAGAAAATTCCTAACAGATATAGCATGGGAAACAGAGCTCAGGGGAAAGACGGCCCAAGATATGATGGATTACATCACGCAGAAGTGCAAGGACGCAGCAAACAAGTTTGTCCCAGTCCAAAAGGAAAACAGAGAAATGAAGATGAGAAACCCATGGTTTAATCAAAGATGTAGGCTAGCTAAGCAGCAAAGTAAAAGGGCATGGAGAAACTATAGGAATAACAGGACACTGGAGAGCAGAGAAAGATACCAGAATGCCAGGAATGAATATGTCAGGATGAGAAGAGAGGCAGAAAGACAATACGAAAATGACATCGCAAGCAAGGCAAAGACTCAGCCTAAATTGTTGCATAGCCACATTAGGAGAAAAACAACAGTAAAGGAACAGGTTATGAGATTAAGGATAGGGGCGGAAGGATTCACTACAAATGACAAGGAAGTGTGTGAGGAATTGAATAAGAAATTCCAGGAGGTCTTCACCTTAGAACAAGGAGAAATTCCAGAGGTAAGTGAGGGAATAGCTAACCAGGAACCACTGGAAGAGTTTGAGATTACCAGTGGGGAAGTAAGGAAGTGTTTACTAGAGTTGGACGTGACGAAGGCTATAGGCCCAGATGGAATCTCCCCTTGGGTTCTAAAGGAAGGAGCAAGAGAACTGAGCCTACCACTCTCCATAGTGTATAACAAATCACTGGCAACAGGGGAACTGCCAGATATTTGGAAAGCAGCTAACGTAGTCCCGATATACAAGAAAGGGGATAGACAGGAGGCACTGAACTACAGGCCAGTGTCCCTAACCTGCATACCATGCAAGCTGATGGAGAAGATTGTGCGAAAAAAACTAGTGGAGCATCTGGAGCGAAGGAACTTTGTAACACAGCATCAACATGGGTTCAGGGATGGCAGGTCCTGCCTTACAGGGTTACTTGAATTCTACGACCAGGCAACAAAAATAAGGCAAGAAAGAGAAGGGTGGGCAGACTGCATATTTTTGGATTGTCAGAAAGCCTTTGATACAGTACCACACAAGAGGCTAGTGCGAAAGTTGGAGATGCAGGCTGGAGTGAGAGGGAAGGTACTCCGGTGGATAGAGGAATACCTAAGCAACAGGAGACAACGAGTCTGTGTGAGGGGTGAGGCCTCAGATTGGCGAGACGTCACAAGTGGAGTCCCGCAGGGGTCAGTCCTTGGACCTATACTGTTTCTGGTATATGTAAATGATCTCCAAGAGGGTATAGATTCGTTCCTCTCAATGTTTGCCGACGATGCAAAAATTATGAGGAGGATTGAAACAGAGGATGATAGTAGGAGGCTACAAGATGACCTGGATAGACTGAGTGAATGGTCCAACAAATGGCTGTTGAAGTTCAACCCGAGTAAATGCAAAGTAATGAAACTAGGCAGTGGAAACAGGAGGCCAGGCACAGGATACAGAATAGGAGATGAAGTACTTAATGAAACAGACAGAGAGAAAGATCTAGGAGTTGATATCACACCAAACCTGTCTCCTGAAGCCCACATAAAGAGAATAACGTCTGCGGCATATGCGAGGCTGGCTAACATCAGAACGGCGTTCAGGAACCTGTGTAAGGAATCATTCAGAATCTTGTACACCACATATGTAAGACCAATCCTGGAGTATGCGGCCCCAGCATGGAGCCCGTACCTTGTCAAGCACAAGACGAAGCTGGAAAAAGTCCAAAGGTATGCTACTAGACTAGTCCCAGAACTAAGAGGCATGAGTTATGAGGAAAGGCTGCGGGAAATGCACCTCACGACACTGGAAGACAGAAGAGTAAGGGGGGACATGATCACAACCTACAAAATCCTCAGGGGAATCGACCGGGTAAACAAGGATGAACTATTCAACACTGGTGGGACGCGAACAAGGGGACACAGGTGGAAGCTGAGTACCCAAATGAGCCACAGAGACGTTAGAAAGAACTTTTTCAGTGTCAGAGTAGTTAGTAAATGGAATGCATTAGGAAGTGATGTGGTGGAGGCTGACTCCATACACAGTTTCAAATGTAGATATGATAGAGCCCAATAGGCTCAGGAATCTGTACACCAGTTGATTGACGGTTGAGAGGCGGGACCAAAGAGCCAGAGCTCAACCCCCGCAAGCACAATTAGGTGAGTACAATTAGGTGAGTACACCTCCCTCACCCCACCCCTACAGCCCAAACACACACACACTGCTCAACTCAACCTCCATACCTCCCTCAAATCATCCATCCTTCCATCCCTCCCTCCATCCTTCCTTCAATCCATCTCCATCCTCTCCTTCCCTGACTCCCTCCCAGCCTCTGCCTGCCTGCCTCCCTCCCAGCCTCTGCCTGCCTGCCTCCCTCCCAGCCTCACTCCCTGGCTCCCTCCCAGCCTCACTCCCTGGCTCCCTCCCAGCCTCTGCCTGCCTCCCTCCCTGGCTCCCTCCCAGCCTCCGCCTGCCTCCCTCCCTGGCTTTCTCCCAGCCTCCGCCTGCCTGCCTGCCTCCCTCCCAGCCTCTGCCTGCCTCCTTCCCTGGCTCCCTCCCAGCCTCCGCCTGCCTGCCTCCCTCCCTCCCTGGCTCCCTCCCAGTCTCTGCCTGCCTCCCTGGCTCCCTCCCAGTCTCTGCCTGCCTGCCTGCCTCTCTTCCTGGCTCCCTCCCAGCCTCTGCCTGCCTGCCTGCCTCCCCCTCCCAAGCTCTGCCTGCCTACCTCCCTCCCAAGCTCTGCCTGCCTGCCTCCCTCCCTGCCTGCCTGCCTGCCTGCCTGCCTGCCTGCCTGCCCATGCACCCACCAGTCAGCCATCACTAACACAATGAGTGCATCTGGAGCCAACATGGTGCACGGATGTTCCTTGTCTGCCCATTGTTTCTCGCCGGCGCCTGGGATCGAACCCAGGACCACAGGATCATAAGTCCAGCGTGCTGTCCTCTCGGCTCTCCCTCCCTTTCTCACTAATTTTCCCCCTCTCACTGATATAGGTAGAGTATATAATATGATAATGCAGTATATAATAGGCACTGATATAGGTACAGTATATAATATGATAATGCATTTTTATTGTCTACAAGAAAAATAAAGACACTGATGCAAACGCCTGCTGAAGGTCACCTCCTCCAACGAATCCAACGCTCCAACGAACTGGGGTTGGTCCCATATAGTACGGTGAATCGAGGTTGTACTGTACAGGGTACAAAACACAATCGAATCTTCCCATAGTAGAAAAACAGCATGTCGAGGATTTGGGAATAATGATGTCCGACGATCTAACGTTTAGGGAGCATAACCAAGCAAATATTGCGTTAGCCAGAAAAATGATAGGATGGATTACGAGAACTTTCAAATCCAGGGATCCCACCACAATGGTTATACTCAAGTCACTTGCGTTGTCCTGTCTCGAGTACTACTCAGTACTCACTTCCCCCCTTCAGAGCAGGAGAGATTGCTGAAATGGAGGGAATACAGAGAACATATACGGCACGCATAGACGAGATAAAACACCTAAATTATTGGGATCGTCTCAAAGCTCTCCAAATGTACTCTCTAGAAGGGAGACGAGAGAGATACCAAATAAAATACACATGGAAAATACTGGAGGGCCAGGTTCCAAATCTACACAATAAAATAACAACGTACTGGAGTGAACGATATGGAAGAAAATGCAAGATTGAACCAGTGAAGAGCAGAGGTGCCATAGGCACAATCAGAGAACACTGTATAAACATCAGAGGTCCGCGGTTGTTCAACGGCCTCCCAGCGACTAAGAAATATTGCCGGAACAACCGTGGACATCTTCAAGAGAAAACTGGACTATTTTCCAAGAGAACTTCCAGATCAGCCGGGCTGTGGTGGGTATGTGGGCCTGCAGGCCGCTTCAAAGCAACAGCCTGGTGGACCAAACTCTCACAAGTCGAGCCTGGCCTCAGGCCGGGGTTGTTGAGTAGAAGAACTCCCAGAACCCCATCAACCAGGTATCGGGTATCCCTACCTCCCCCTCCCTCCCTTTCTCACTAATTCTCCCCCCTCACTGATTCTCCCCCCTCGCTCATACTGCCTCCCACCTAAGCTTCCCCACCCATCCACCCACCAGTCAGCCATCACTGAGGCAATGCGTGCATTTGGAGCCGACATGGTGCACAGATGTTTCTTGATTGTGCAGATATGTAAAACAAAAGCACAGAATGAACATTCCAGCCTCAAGACAATTCAAAATAATATGAATAATAGGCCGTGAATCTGTGAAGTCACAGTGGAAAAACTGGACCATCTCCCACCCACCACCACAGGCCTGCGCGACGCTAGGCGGACCGCTTCCTACCCGAATAGCATGACTCCCCAACCCCAATCGGGAAACTGGAAGTTTCGGATAACTAAAGTTCGGAAACCAAGTATTCTGTACTTAAAACTTCAGATTTTGAAAGCAGCTGCAAAAATATTTAATATCACCAATTGTTCATTTGGTGTTATTATGCTCTTAGAATAGCATATGATCTTCATTTTCATAGATTTAGAATATAGGTTTCCAGTATAGTTTACTGTAATTTTTTTTTAAATATGGCATATGAAATATGCGCCAAATTTAGACAAAAAAAATAATACCTCCAAATGTTTAAGGTTTATGAAAAATACATTCTAAAGGGATTGTTGAACAGACAGCTCTGCACACTATATGTAAATTATGGTGAAAATCAGTCAGAAACTGGATTTTGTGATGCTGATTACAGTTGAAACTCTAGTTTTAGAGATAATTGAAGTTGAAGTTATCGACAATGTGTAATCTCGTTCTTATTCCTTAATTTCTTGTATGTTTTAATAAACATTGTTTAGCAATCATACTTGAATATGTGAAAGTTGTAGGTCAACATGTGTTGAAATGAAGTCAGGAAAAAAATAACCCCCCAAAATAAAATATAGGGATAATTATAATAACCAAATGGTGCTCACCAACACAACACTAGGGGGTACCCAAAACACTGGCAAATACTACCCCAGGTCTACACCAATCTTACAATACCTGAGTAGGCACAATTAACATTCTATACTTAACTTAGACACTAGACATAGAAATAGGTAAGGGAGAGTAGAAGGCAGAAGGGAAGAGGCACCGAGCCACACAGTCCAGATGTTTACACCTCGAACGCCAGCAGAGAAGACCGCATCCAGCGACCAGATCAGGGCTCCCGAGTTGTGTGGTGCCGGGAAGAGCCTAATTGATCGTACAGCTATACACATTACAATCTTCACCTATGTACCATATTGCTTACTTTACTTGGTCTAGGGAAAGTTAATAATTACTATAATGTTATACTTAATCCCCAACAAGCTCAAGAGTCTGAATGCTTTGTGAGCGATCAAGATTCGTCTTATGTCTGGCAAGGAAGATACAAACGCCAACACCTTGCCATGTGTCTCACTAATATAACTTAGCTTATTTAGCTCAATTTGACCTCTGGTTTCCACTTGAGGAACCCAGGGTCGTAACACTCCTCACCCATTCAGAGAAAAAAAAAATGTGACTACTAGAATAGTAGTCATATTTTTTTGTACGAGTATGCAGAGAATAAAAAAGGAAAATCTATGAAATAAAAGAAAAATCAATCAAAACAACAATTTCTCTGCAAGAAAAGTACAAAGGAATTCTCTGAGAGAAAAAAAATATACACAAAAAAGAAAAAAAAAGGGAAGTAAATAAATTGGACACGGAATATTTAATTTCACAGGAGAACCTACCAAAAAAAAGAAAATAACTAAAGCATGACAGTTGGTATATGGCTTCCTGTGGCCCAGATGAATGTTACTCAGGCAACCGGGACAGAGCGTCGGCTATCATGTTGAGCCAGCCCGGTAGGTGGATAATGGAAAGATTGAAGTCCTGTAGGTACAATACCCACCTGAGGATGCGTTTATTCTTCCCCTTCATTTGATCCATGAAGACTAGTGGGTTATGGTCCATGTACACTTCCACTATATTACCTGTGAGGTAAACTTCGAACTTTTTACATGTTAACACTAGCGCCAACGCCTCTTTTTCTACCACTGAATAATTGCGTTGCACTTTGTCAAATTTCACAGAGTAATAATATACTGGGTGTTCCACTTGATCATCCCCAGTTTGCAGCAACACTGCACCAACACCCGAGTCAGACGCGTCAACATGAATTTTATATGGTCGGTCGAACTTTGGACTAGCGAGTACTGGGGCGGAAGCTAAGATCAATTTCAAATTTTTAAATGCCTCTGCACAGTCTGATGACCACTTAAATTTAACGGCCTTCCGCAACAAGTCTGTGAGAGGAGTGGCAACACTGGAAAAGTTCTGACAAAAGCGTCGATAGTAGGCACACATCCCAATAAAACGTTGAATGTTCTTTTTAGACTGAAGCACGGAATACTCCAGAATGGCACTGATTTTATCTTGCCGAGGTAACACTTTTCCTTGGCCCACTTCATAACCGAGGTACGTCACTGTGCCTTGGCCAAAATGACACTTTTTCGCATTTAAGGTCAGATTTGCCTTTTTCAAAGCTGTGAACAACTGGAGTAAACTAATTATGTGGTCAGCCCAATTACTATCAAAGAGCACAATATCATCCAAATACGCCCAACAATTTGGCACATTAGTGAGCAAAGAGTTCATTAGCCTCTGGAACGTGGCAGGGGCATTACACAAGCCGAATGGTAACACTTGATATTCAAAAACACCCTCGGGTGTCACGAATGCAGTTAGTTGTTTAGCAAGTTCAGTGAGTGGGATTTGATAATACCCCCCTCGAGAGATCAAATTTCGAGACGTACTTGGCGTTTCCCAGCTCATCGATGCAGTCCTCGAGGAGGGGCAGCGGGTAAGCATCCACAATGGTCACATTGTTGGGCTGCCGATAGTTGGTGCACAATCGCCAGGAGCCGTCTGGTTTGGGGACCAAAAGGCAGGGCGAGCACCAAGAGCCCTGGCTCGGGCGGATGAGGCCGTGCTGGAGCAGGAATTCGACCTCTTTCCGTGCGATGGCCTTCTTTTCCGGACTCGTTCGGTAGGGATGAAGGTGAATGGGGGTGTAGTCCATCAACTTGACATCATGGTAAATGGCCTCAGTCTGGGTCGGGACCTCCCCGAACAGACTGGAGAATTCATCAAGCAACGACTGCACCCTTCACGTTGGGCCATCTGCAAATGGGACAGTCCCTCCTCCACAGCATTCAAAGAACTAGAATTATTGAGAATGAGATTAGTTGGGTCCCCTGAACAATCATCCCCTCCCTCACTGAAAATGGAAACATTGGTTAGTGAAATGGGCCTGGGGCCCTGGAACTTCTTCAGCCGATTCAAGTGTACGAGCATTACCTGGTTACGTTTGTCAGAGTGCCTCACTTTGTACGTGAGGTCCCCCGTCTTTTCTGTCACAATGTAGGGGCCTTCGTACTTGTGGGACATAGTGTTCCCTAGTTGAGGCTCTAATACCAGGACAGGGTCGCCAGGCTGCAATACCCGCAACTTAGCCTTAGCATCGTTTCGTTCTTTCATCTTTCTTGGGCCTTCCCCAGATACTTTAGTGCAGCCGCCTTGCAGTCCTCGAGTCTCTGGTGGTGTTGCGCAAAGAAAGCCGAACCTTCGGTTAACGTTACGTTCCCTAACAGATTCTCATGTAACATTTGCAAGGGACCACGAACTTTATGGCCAAAGACTAACTCAAAAGGAGAACAACCTAGTGAACTTTGCAACCCATCTCTAACTGCAAACAAAACATACGGCAAGTTCTCATCCCAGGTGTGGGAACTCTCGCACGATGTCTTCAACATCTGCTTCAGAGTTAGATGGAACCGTTCAATTACCCCTGACTTTGTGGATGGTATGGGCTGGAAACCTTATGAGTTATTCCATGGTCCTTACAAAATTGTTCAAAAATATCAGACTTAAAGTTAGTACCATTGTCAGTTTGCACGACCCGAGGCAGTCCAAAAGTGGAAAAAAAATTGCAACATACGAGCAACAACAGTCTTTGCTCGGATGTTCCTTACAGCAAAAGCCTCTGGGTAACGGGTCATGATACACATCATCGTGATTAGGTAAGTATTACCAGACTTAGTTCTAGGTAATGGACCAACACAGTTCATTACCACATGAGAAAATGGTTCCTCCGGCACAACAATAGGCCTTAGAGGAGCTTTAGGTGGAGTCTGGTTGGTTTCCCCACAAGTTGAAAAACAATACATGCATTAAAAATTTTTGCCACATCGCTTTTCAGCTTGGGCCAGAAAAAATACTTTAAGTTTTTGTGATACGTAATATTAATACCTTGATGTCCCCCCATAGGATCATCATGAGCAGCTGACAAAACTCTTTCTCTATAGCAGGTCGGCAACATAACCTGGTGGACTACCTCCCACTCATTTGACAAGGGAGCATTTCCTGTGGTCTCCATTGTCTCATCAAAATCCGATCATCGTAGTAGTACCCAGTTGCTGCATCTACAATTTCCTCCTTAGAGGTGGCTAACTCATGGCATTCTGCAAGACTTGGGTCAGCTTTCTGTAACTCACTCAAGGAGGCATCTAGGCCTTGGTCAGAAGCCATTGGCCAAGGCTCAACAGTATTCTCCTCCACCACCTCACTTCTCTCAGTAGGCAGCGGTGGCAGGCTCTCCACAATGTCCTCGGCCACGTCATCGAGTCAGGCCATGAATGTGTCCGCAAGGTCCACTTTGCTTTCACCACTCGGAAAGTTCCTAGTGTCCTCGGCATTTACCACCTTGGAAAGCACAGGGCTGCCCTTACATTTAAGTCCCATAGACCTGGTCACCCCGCACGCAGGGTACACAACATTTTCCTCTGTGGTGGGTGGATCCAGGGAAACCTTAGGGGTAGGCAACATAATAGGCAATCTGGAGTCCCCTACCTTACCCCCTGCTAAATCATTACCCAATATTACATCAACATTAGGGAAAGGTAAGTACGAAGTGACTCCGACTGTACAAACACCCTTGTAGAAATCAGATTCCAGGGTAACCTTATGGAGGGGTACTGCCCGAGTATCACTAGTGACACCGTCGACCAGTACCACCTCTCCAGTGTCGAGTGTTGGCACCTTGCAAAGCACTCTCTAAAATTAAAGTCTGGATGGCACCGGTGTCTCGGAAGATCACCACGTCCTTCCAGGAAGAACCCTCAGACAAAAGTAGTCTCCCTTTCGATAAGAATGGGATAAGCAAGTCCAACCACTGCGGGTTGGAGGTCTTACTCCCTAACCCTTCCGAACGCCTCAAGCCCTGTGTCACAACTAGAGCGTTGGATCTTTTTTCCGGGTACAGTTGCCAACAACGGCTAGTAATGTGGTTTGGACGTTTACAGTGACCGCAGATATGTTGGGGAGAAGAGACATTACTAACAGAATAACCCTGCAGTTCACTCTTAGGTGTCATGGGGCTAGACAATTTAACAGGGTTAGTTATGTCTGAAACAGAAGATGCATTAGTTAAAGGGTTAGAATGAGCTGGTCTGGACTTGGCTGTGGGTATAAGTTTTGCTACTCTGTGGGGTATAATTATTTTGATTGGGCCTTTTGCCCACCAACTGGTAGTTTTCTGCCATCTTGGCCCAATTCCCTATTTTAGAATCTACCTCGATCCTTCCTCTAATAAATTGTGCAACATTCTCTGGCATATTATCTATAAACTGTTCCATTAAAACTACTTTCTTCAGTGCCTCGTATGTTTCGGCTTTAGCCGAGCGGATCCATTTATCAAACAATCTAATTTGATCATTAGCAAATTCAGTGAGCGGTTGGTTGTGAGTAGGCCTAAGGTTGCGATAAGCTTGGCGGTGAGCTTCAGGAGTAATTTCATATGCCCTTAAAATTCGCTCCCTGACTTTATCATATTCAAAACACTCGTCGTCAGGCATGTTTATAAAAATATCTTGTGCTTCACCCCTAAGCCGCCCCTGCAAGATTTTCACCCACTCTTCCCTTGGCCAGTTCATGGACATGGCTAGTGTCTGAAAATGGTTGAAAAATCTTTCAGGGTCCGACTCTGAAAATTCAGGTAAGTTATGCTTTTTATCAGAATGCCTGAGGTTTGAGTCCCGAGTAGGTGGTGGTACCATTCTTGCCGCCTCATTTTTGAGCCCTTGCTCTTCCACTTTAGCATTTTGTTCTGCTACTCTGGCCTCTTGCTCTGCCAGTCTTAACTTGTCTAGTGTTAATTCTAACTATATTTCTACTAGCTACAGTTTCCCCTGAACTGGGCTCGCATAAAATTGTATCACTTGGCACTAGTTCTTGGTCTATACAATGCCGTAAAATTTCATTCACCAAGGTCCACTTTTTATCAGTGTCGTTTAACTCGAGACCAAATTCCTTGCCTAACAATACTAAATTTGCTTTGGTGAGCTTCTTAATCTGTACCACTGAAGGATCCTTTGCCAGTTCCTGCATTTTAGATGCCATCATCCGGAGCCGGGAGCCGGTCAGCCGAGCGGACAGCATGCTGGACTTGTGATCCTGTGGTCCTGGGTTCGATCCCAGGCGCCGGCGAGAAACAATGGTCAGAGTTTCTTTCACCCTATGCCCCTGTTACCTAGCAGTAAAATAGGTACCTGGGTGTTAGTCAGCTGTCACAGGCTGCTTCCTGGGGGTGGAGGCCTGGTTGCGGACTGGGCCGCGGGGACACTAAAAAAAAAAGCCCCTAAATCATCTCAAGATAACCTCAAGAGATCATTAATAAATTTAGCTCCTAGCAAAGAAAAAAATTAAAAATAAAAATTGGAAAAAACAAAAATTTGCACGGCCCCTAACACAAGGCCACACTAACATCAATCGTGAAGGGATCCGGGTGTATTGTTATTTTTCTTCCTTTTTTCGTCCCCCCCCCCCCCTCACAACACACTATTATTGCATCCTTTCTCCATATCTATTCCCATACCAATGTCTACTAACAGTTTAAACCCACACACACCCCTCCCACCACAGGTGCCAACGAGTTGGCAACGGCAACAACTTCAGTCCGATCATTCATGTCATTAAAAGAACAAATCCACAAGGGCTGAGATGTGGGTGCGAATGTACGTCCAGGATGATCCCAGACGTGCGCCTTAGTCGACTGCGCCACGACATGGAATCTGACAGACGACAGGTGCATCTGGGATCTTCCTGGACGTAAGTTCGAACCCTCATCACAGCCCTTATTGATTTGTTTATTTTATGTATCACGCTATTGTGATTTGTGTGTATTCATGTCATTCCTTCCAAAGAAGTGTTCCCAGTTATCAATGAATGATACTGCATTTGATTTACAATATTTGTTCAGTCGGCAATTGACACCAAATGCCCTCGACAACTATTCATTTCTTACTCCCTTTCTAAGAAGAATGCCACGTATGATCGGGATTCATCCCATGCTCCTAACTAATTCTATGGCTGTCTTAAACCCCTCTATCAGTTCTTCACTCATATCTCGTCCTACATAATTTCCACCAGCACTGATCCAAATAATGGGTTTATTCCCATTTCCAGCCATAACATTCATGTTGTTTACTATATCACCAATTCATGCTCCCGGATAGCAAACCCTTAACCAGTTTCCCCTTATCTCTGGCACAACAGGCTCTATCCAAATACCTCACCTGGAAATCTCCAAAAACCAAAATTCGCTTAAGTACTTCCTTTACTTTGTGAGCACCCTGAGGGACCTGCGCTCCCTTTGTTGTCTTGTCTTTCGAACGAACTGCAGTCTCCCTACAACACTTCTACCAGCATGGCAAATGGGTTGGAAGTCTTTATGACATTTGCAGGCGGCTTTGTCATAGTCTTCTTAAGACCCCTGTCCTTTGCGACATTCCAAGACAAAGACTTTCTACTGTTGCTCTCCTCATTTACTCTTAAGGTTGTTTCATCTGTCTTTGCTCCTGCATCTGTCGTAGCTCCTTCCACATGGAATCCAACTTTGCCCTCTGAGCCCCACATTGCTTTGCTCCTGGACGTTGTAGTGAATGAACTGGTGACAGTTCACTCACTACAACTTCCATTTTCAGTATCAGGACAATTGGACCTCCAGCTAACACCCTTTCACTGTGCCTCACTGTACATCTATTATGTTACCTGATAACTGGTTCCACAAATCCACAACCCTGTTATTAGTCAATTATTTGCCAGGTCTCCCGAAAATCTAAACTTATCCATTGTATATCCATTGTTTTCGTTTTTTAATATATACAATAACTTACTGACATTACTGATGTGTACAAGTGGATGAACGGGCATGACAAGGGTTATTAATAAGGTATTAAAAGTATCAACACATAATAAAACATGAAACAATAGATAAAAATTGGATAAGTTTAGATACATGAAAGACCTGGGTAAATACTGGTTCAGTTACACTTTGTGGAACACGTAGGATCCCTTGATTGTTTCAAGGTTAGGTTAGGCCTTCTACAGTTTCCTTGATTCTAATGTTTTAAATTTTTAAGAAAGCAAATAGATCACCAGCGTCAAACTATCGGCCTATTAGCCTATCGTCTTATAGTTGCTTAAATCGATAATTGTAAAAGCACTCGTCTTCATCTTGAAAAACAGATATTAAGAGAGATTCACAATATGGTTTTAATAACAGCTGTTTATGTTTGACAAATTTCTAGCAATCTATTCCAGCATAAGAGAGGCAGTTGACAGGTGAAAATGTTTGTCATTGTGAAAGTTGACGCCAGATAAGCTTCTAATACAGTACCACATGAAAGTAAGCAGACATTATCACGGTATTAGGGTGCTCTCTTAAGGTGCATTAGGATATTGTTGTACCAAATGTAGCAAGAGATACTATAAATGGAGTTTAGTCTGAGTGGGAAACTTTTAAATTAAGGCACTGTCATGGCACCTTTGTTATTTATAATGTATATACAAATGAAAATAACCCACTATTTTGAAAACACAACGAAACGTAGACTGCATATTTCGGTCCCAAACAAGGACCCTCTTCAGCAGTGAGGAAAACGATGTTTTAGATTCAGCTACTCGTTACAAAATTTCTTTGTAGCACGAACTATAGTGAGGGCATAACTGACAATCCCCTAACAGTGTTCAAGAGAGAACTGGATAAGCATATCCAAAGGATACCTGATCAACCAGGCTGTGACTCATACGTCAGGCTGCGAGCAGCCGCGTCCAACAGCCTGGTTGATCAGTCCAGCAACCATGAGACCTGGTCGACGACCGGGCCGCGGGGACGCTAAGCCCCGGAAGCACCTCAAGGTAACCTCAAGGTAACCTCAAGGAGGCCGTAATTGAGTTTAGTTATTCGCGGTAACCTTGTTACTGTGACAAGTAGGTAAAAATTTTAAATAGAGGGGGTGGGGGTTCTTTTTCGTTTTGTTTTATCGCACTTATTAGAAATATTGTGTAGTTTTAGATTCAGCTACTCAGAACAAAACGTTCCAAGTTGCATGGGGTATGGTGAGCCCGTAAGTGGAGGCTCTTTGGAGCCATTATCTGCATCAATAGCTGATACTAGAGATCTAGGGATAACTGAGGGTCTTCAATGTGGATTTCAGCCCAGGAGGTCTGGCTATATGTTATGGAGCTGGTGGGGTTAGTATAGACCTCCAGGTCTTCCATTGTTTTCTTTGCCCGAGACTTTGGCTGAGCCGTGTTGTCGTTGGAGTTTGGTGAGGTGGCCTCAATGAGGTCTTGTATCGAGTAGGTGTCGTATTTGTGGTGTGGCGGTGGAGCTCCTACTAAGATATTCTCCTCTGAAGAGTCCGTAACATCCATAGTTGGTGTTTTCGTCTTTCGCCTTCTGCAGCCTGAGGTAGGCTCAGGTGACATGTATTGGTGGTATTAGCTATTTCAGGAGCGTTGGTGGTGGTGTTCGCATTTGTAGATAGCACGTCTGCTAGCGTGGCTGCCGAGATGGGTGATGGTAGGAGTGTTGGGAGCTGGAGAAGGAAATGCTTGTTTGTGCAGCTCAGGTCTTGTGTGGTTATGGAGTCTGTTGAAATCGACCTCGTGGTCGTCCTGGTAGTAGTATCCTGAGTGGTAGTGGAGGCAGTGAGTCTTGTGCCAGGGGTAGTTGTCTGGTCCGGCAAGCCTCTCCACTAGTCTAATAAGACCAGGGATAATGCCTGCACATGATGCAGGGGGCTGCGAAGGAGCCTGTGGGGCCTTGGGTCCTCATTGCGAAGGCTGGGTCGCCTGGTGGGAGGAGCCACTATTTGGTAAGACTGGAAAGTCTCTTGGTCGCTCGGTGGGTGGGAGATGAGGTGGTGGGTTGAGCGCTGGGCTCTGGTCATGGTGGTAGAAGGGTTACTTCTCTTTGCTTCAACCTGGGCCTTTATGATTTCCTGTCTGCGGGAACAGCGGTAGGAAATTGTGGGGTGATTGCCATCGCAGAGAAAGCAGTGATGTGTAGTGCCTTGCATATGGAGTAGTGATGGTCCAGTGCGCACGGGCTGCACTTCTGGACGGGGTGCTGACACTTGTTGGGGGTGGAAGAGCTCGTAGCACTTTAAGCACTGCTGGAGGTCCTGAGAACGTTCCTTTTTTACTTGGTGGGGTGGTATTTGTAAGCCGAAACGGTAGGAACCTTGTGTGGAAGCCTATGTGGCAGCCTGTGTGGACGCAGCTATTGTGGTGAAAGTAATCTTCATTGATAATATGTCGGTGCTGCAGAACTCTAGGTTGAATACTCTCAGGTTCGGATTTTCGTCCTCGATACTGTCCATGATCTTATGTTGCTGTCGGTCAGCGATCCACTGGTTGGTCCTGCTGGTAAAAACAGTTCTTCCGGCCAGGAACTGACGTGGGAAGTGAGGACGTAGGTGGTGCTCCTTGCGAAGTATGGCATCGTTGTTCAAGAGTTTTTCTAATTCTTCCTCACATGAAAAAAGAGCACGATATCACCACCTTCCTGACTAATGTCAGAAGGTGTGATGCCGGCCACGTCCTTCAAGACCTTCAGAATATCGCTTTTCCCGAAAGAATGACCGTCGAGGGTGAGTACTCTAACCTTTAGACGTTTAGGTAGCATTGTGTCCACACCCTCAAAGGGTCGCAGTGAGAAGGATATGACGGCTGTACCTGCCCTTATGGTGTCAGGTCAGGTGTACTGGAAAGAGAAATTTCAAAATATCCACATGTTCAAGGATGCAGGGCAGAAAAACATTTAACCCACACAAAAAAAAACAGGTCGAGTCCAGTACTTCTGAATTCGATATTGATTTGTCAGTTTCAAGTGCACCAACATCAAAAATTCCAATTCCAACTTCCATGGCGAGTTCATCTGACGGATGTCACGGCAACAAACAAGTTCCAATAACAAAGAGAACTAAAGATCCTGCAATGGAATGCGCAAGGGATGTGCACAAAAATTGCTACACTTCCAATGCATAACGGCACCCAAAGGCACAGACATCCTACACTACTGGAGAGGTTGCTTCGAGACGGATTAGAACCTAAAATCTCAGTCCATCGAGGCTTCTTCCATCCATGGGTCAATGTGCAATCTGGTGGATGTGACATCTATGTGAAATATGCCCTAATCTCAAACCCACACTCATCCCACCTGATTGTGGGCCGGGGACAGAGGTTATGGAAGTATCCATTGTACAGGTCTCCACGAACAGAAACGAGTCTCGGTGTTATTTGGACACTCCATAACATCGAATAATAGTTTGTGGTGATTTCAATGCCCATCATCGTGTGACACTGGGCTCCGACAACAAATGAGGCTGCCACTCACCTAGCACATCTACTAGACCAGCTGCCAGAAATTCATGTCCCAAACAAGGATGAACACACCCACATTCAAGAAGGAAGACTAGACCTTATCTTTACTTCAGCCTCCCTCAGATGCAACCGCATGGTCAGTAGAGACCACACTCACAAGTTAACACCATGGGGTCCAAATTGATCAAGAGATGGAAATATCCACACCACTTCCACCAGAAACCTGGAATTTCGTTCTAACGAAATGGGACCACTTTCAAAATCTCATCTCAGTGTCAAAGAAAATGTTGTTCCTGAATACATTAATCAGCAGAACAAGATTTTGTCAAAGCAATTCAAAGAGCAGCTAACCACTCAATTCCACTGAACAAACAGTCCACCAGACACCACAAATATCACTGGTATTAGTGCGAACGTGTCAAAGAATTCAATCACAGACTCCTCTGATCAAGGAAGCCATAAACAATATAGCCACATAATCGCAACAGGACCCTACTGTGAGGTCAAGGAACATTTGCACCAAGGGACCAGGATAACCAAAGAACACAACAGGCTGGATTGTGTTCACATCTGAATGAACTCACTTCTCTTTGAGTTACGTGTCAGCAAATTCACAGGGCCAAAGGGAAATGAAACACCAAAAGCACCATACTCTATGTTACGACCCTGGGTTCCTCAAGTGGAAACCAGAGGTCAAATTGAGCTAAATAAGCTACGTTATATTAGTGAGACGCATGGCAAGGTGTTGGTGTTTGTATCTTCCTTGCCAGACATAAGACGAATCTTGATCGCTCACAGAGCATTCAGACTCTTGAGCTTGTTGGGGATTAAGTATAACATTGTAGTAATTATTAACTTTCCCTAGACCGAGTAAAGTAAGCAATACGGTACATAGGTGAAGATTGTAATGTGAATAGCTGCACGATCAATTAGGCTCTTCCCGGCACCACACAACTCGGGAGCCCTGATCTGGTCGCTGGATGCGGTCTTCTCTGCTGGCATTCGAGGTGTAAACATCTGGACTGTGTGGCTCGGTGCCTCTTCCCTTCTGCCTTCTACTCTCCCTTACCTATTTCTATGTCTAGTGTCTAAGTTAAGTATAGAATGTTAATTGTGCCTACTCAGGTATTGTAAGATTGGTGTAGACCTGGGGTAGTATTTGCCAGTGTTTTGGGTATCCCCTAGTGTTGTGTTGTGTTAGGGTACCACCTGGTCTCACTACCCTAAGCTGCTTCAAACTTCAGGTTCTTCACTAGTAGTACTTTACCCTAGCTTGTTCTCAGTGTAAACCTTGTATCCTGCTTATGTGGACCAAGGCTTTTAACGTAAGATAGTGTGGTAAAGTAATTATTATTATTATTATTGGTGTGAATGTATATGGGGGTTGTTAAGGGGTTAATAAATAAGTAAGTTAGTTTTAAAGGAGTATCCATTCTTCCTGTGTAGGAGAATTATGATCTACCTCTAAGCTGACAATTGCAGTAATAAGCCACGATAAGTTTACTCTTGTACGTTTGTTGGGGGCCGGGCCTTTTATTTATTTATTTATTTATTTATTTATTTATGCATATACAAGAATGTACATAAGGAATGTGAGGATACAAATATGGTAATTACAGTCTTGTAAAGCCACTAGCACGCGCAGCGTTTCGGGCAGGTCCTTAATCTAAGAAAATTTTAAGGAGGTAAATACTTGCAAAATTTATAGACAAAAAAATGATAACAGATTACATGAAATGAAAAAAAAAGAAGATGAGAGAAAATTGTAGGTACAGTATATTAAAGCACATAGGTAGCTAAGATTGATTGCAATGACAGCTTGAATGGTAGTTGACAACAAATTGGTAGGCACAATACAGCAGAAACAATATAAGATTGATTGCAATGACAGCTTGAATGGTAGTTGACAAAAATTGGTAGTCACAATACAGCATATGGCTAGCACATAAAAGAAGACAGCAATGAACACAATGATAAGGTTGTTTGATATTACATAAAAATTAGGAGATTGGGTAACACTAGGTACAGAGCAAATTTAAAGCTCAGTGTAGGAAACTAAGAAGATGAAGTTAGGTACTTTTTGGTTTTGCTTTTAAATAAGGCAAAAGTTTTACAGTTTTTCAATTCACTAGGGAGTGAGTTCCATAGACTAGGTCCCTTAATTTGCATAGAGTGTTTACACAGATTAAGTTTGACCCTGGGGATATCAAAGAGATATTTATTTCTGGTGTGGTGATAATGGGTCCTATTACATCTGTCCAGAGAGAGTTTCAGAGCACGGTTTGCATTTAAGAACAGGGTTTTGTAAATGTAGTTGACACAAGAGAATGTGTGGAGGGAGTTAATATTTAGCAAGTTTAGGGATTTAAACAAGGGAGCTGAGTGTTGTCTGAAAGCAGAGTTAGTTATTATTCTGATAGCAGATTTTTGCTGTGTGATGATGGGCTTTAGGTGGTTTGCAGTGGTAGACCCCCATGCACAGATACCATAATTAAGACAGGGGTAGATTAGTGCATAATATAGTGAGAGGAGAGCAGAGTTAGGAACATAATATCTGATTTTGGAGAGTATACCAACTGTCTTAGAGACTTTCTTAGTTATGTGTTGAATGTCGGTGCTGAAGTTGAGTCTCTTGTCTAGGAATAGGCCAAGAAACTTGCCATCATTTTTATTACTGATGTTAATGTTGTCTATCTGTAGCTGAATTGCATTTGATGATTTGCTTCCAAATAAGATGTAGTAAGTCTTTTCGATGTTTAATGTTAGTTTGTTCGTTGACATCCATAAGTGGACTTTTTTTAATTCATTATTCACAACATTATTTAGTGTATGTTGGTTGAGGTTTGAATAGATAAGGGTAGTATCGTCAGCAAACAATATAGGTTTGAGAATATTAGAGACATTAGGCAGATCGTTTATATATATAAGAAATAGAAGAGGTCCTAAGATGCTGCCCTGTGGCACTCCAACGGTCATTGGTAGAGTGGAAGAAGTTGTATCATTGATGGTTACATATTGGTGTCTGTCACTAAGATAGGATCGGATGTAGTCAAGGGCAAGGCCTCGGATTCCATAATGCTGGAGTTTAAGTAAGAGGTAGTTGTGATTAACAGTATCAAAGGCTTTTCTTAGGTCAATGAAGAGTCCAATCGGAAACTCATTTTTTGTCAAGGGCTGAGTAGATAATGTAGAGGAGACTAATGATTGCATCGTTGGTGCTCTTTTGGGACCGGAAGCCAAACTGGCAGGGGCTGAGTATGTCGAATTTTACGAGGTAGGAATAGAGCTGTTTGTAAATAATTTTTTCAAATATTTTTGATAGAATGGGTAGATTTGATATTGGTCTATAATTGTTTATGTCCGCCGGATTGCCTCCTTTATGGACTGGCGTTACTCTTGCTTTTTTGAGGATATCAGGGAAGGTGTGATACTCTATAGATTTGTTGAACAGTAGTGCTATGGGTGGGGCAAGGGCATGGGAGGCTCTCTTGTACACAATGGACGGAATTTCACTGGTGTTCCCTGCCTTGGTTTTTAGAGAATGTATGATGGACACAACATCTGCCGGGCTGATTGGTGAAAGGAGAAGAGAGTTTGGATAGCTGCCTGAGAGATATGTGTTAATATGTGTCTGAGTCTGTGGGATTTTACTGGCAAGATTAGCACCAACCGATGAAAAGAAACTATTAAATTCATTTGCCATTTCTAAATCAGTTGACGGTATATCCCCATCCTTGTAGAGTTTTATTTGGTTATGTGAGTGTTGTTTAGTTCCTAGGATACTAGAGATAGTTTTCCAAGTGCTTTTCATGTTGCCTTTTGCTTCATTGAATCTATTCACATAATATGCAAGTTTTGCCTTTCTTATGATACTGGTAAGCATTGATGAGTACCTTTTAGCTACTTCCTTTGAAACTAGGCCAATCCTAACTTTCTTTTCATATTCATGTTTCTTGTTGATTGAGTTGAGAATGCCACTTGTGAGCCATGGATTGTTTAATCTTTTGTCAGTTACTTGCTTGGTAAGAAGGGGACAATGAAGGTTGTAGAGGCTTAGAGTTTTGGAGAGGAAGAGGTTAGCTAATGAATTTATATCATGGGTATTATTGAATTCAGAATCCCAGTTAATATTGTAAAGTGCCTCTGTAAGATTGTCTAAAGCTGATTCACTGTGTAGCCTAAATGAAAGTTTCTTGCTTTTGGTGGTGTTATGTCCATGTTCGCTATGAGAAAGGTAGGATAGTGGTCAGTTGTTCTGTCGTAGATTATACCAGATACAAGGGGAGCTGTTATGTTTGTCCATATGTGGTCCAAGGTAGTGGCTGATGTTTGGGTGACTCGGGTAGGTTTGGTGATTGTGGGGATTAGCATACAGGAGTTCATGCTGTTAAGGAAATAGAACTATAAGCAATCTCCGTGGTGTAGTAGTAAGACACTCGCCTGGCGTTCCGCCAGCGCTATGTCATGGGTTCGTATCCTGGCCGGGGAGGATTTACTGGGCGCAATTCCTTAACTGTAGCCTCTGTTTAACGCAACAGTAAAATGTGTACTTGGATGAAAAAACGATTCTTCGCGGCAGGGGATCGTATTCCAGGGACCATAGGATTAAGGACTTGCCCGAAACGCTACGCGTACTAGTGGCTGTACAAGAATGTAACAACTCTTGTATATATCTCTCAAAAAAAAGTCAACTTGAGAGCAATTTTGTTGACCCAGGTCAATATTAAAATCTCCTCCCAGAATGATGTGGTTTTTGTTGAGATTGTTGTTTATAATAAGATTCCTTAGGTTGTCTGAGAAAGAAGCTATGTTAGTATTGGGAAATCTATAGATGGCTCCAATAGTCAAAGAGGATTTAAGGGATTTAATTGTAAACTGAGCAAAAGTATAT
Source organism: Procambarus clarkii (assembly GCF_040958095.1). NCBI lineage: Eukaryota > Metazoa > Arthropoda > Malacostraca > Decapoda > Cambaridae > Procambarus > Procambarus clarkii. The sequence goes on along the minus strand of NC_091161.1, from coordinate 27,155,720 downwards.
TCACAGTAGTCATCTCTGTCACCAATAACACTGTTGCAGATAAATGTATCTCGGTAATATATAGCTGTGCCACCACCTTTTTTATTAGGCCTACAGTTATGAATGGCTTTATAACCAGCTAAGTTGTAGAGTTGGGTATAGTCTTTATTTAGCCAAGTTTCTGTTAAAATAATGAACGATAGGTTAGTACCTATTGCTGTGAGTAATGCATTTAAATCGTCAAAATGTTTACCAAGTGATCTAACATTTTGGTTATAAACTGATAGACAGGTGCTATTTTGAAGTTTGTTTTTAGCCTGGTGTGCTGTGAAATACTTGCAATAATGATGATCAATGTGCTGATTGGTGTAGATATGAGACAGAAGATTTTGATCAGGATCAATATCAGTGTGCATAGAGATGCAGAGGGATCACGGTACAAGATACACGATAAAGCAAAACACAAGAATAAAAGCAAATACAATAAAATAGTAACAATTTAGAAGTAAAATAAAGATCCAATAGATAGCCAGGGAGGACACAGAAGTTACATAAAATAAAAAACAAAAAAACAGTAGAGACTGACAATATAAATGTAAAATAAAAAATAATAAGAAAACAATAATCATAAAAAAAATGATCTTGAAGATAATTAGCTTAGTAATGGTTAATTAACAGGGTAATAAAAAGCCCTAGGTTTAGTGACAAGGGGATTAACTAAGAACAAATAATTAAGAGTATAAAACAGGCAAAGATGACACAAAAAAAAAAATAAAATAAAATAAAAATAAAAATAAACACCTTTGGAAAGGAAAGGCAGAGCTTAAGTACACTTTGGTTGTATGTGAGACTACAAATTATGTTCTGGTTATTCAGCTGATATCCCACAGTCATCCAGGAAAGAAGTGAGGTGTGCTTCAGTGGTTATGACATAAGTTTTTCCAGAGTCAGTTTTAGATCTCCCATACTTGATAACTCTTAAATCTAACTACTGCCCCTACATCCATTTAATACTAGATCCCCCCATAGTACAGCCCACCATTTATAACAAGTGGTTGGCCTGACCGGGAGGAACTTTATAATTGTAAAAAATTAGATTCTTGAGTGCCAAAACTAAAAATTCTTGTTTTCTGCAGAACGGTTGTGTGTTAGCCTAGGGCCCAGCTCATCTAGCAAAGGATTGCACTGACTGGACACCCAGCTGGATCCCTTCACGACTGAGGTTAGTGTGGCCTTGTGTTAGGGGCCGTGCAAATTTTTGTTTTTTTCCAACTTTTATTTTTTTAATTTTTTCCTTTGCTAGGAGCTAAATCTATTAATGATGGCATCTAAAATGAAGGAACTGGTAAAGGATCCTTCAGTGGTAGAGATTAAGAAGCTCACCAAAGCAAATTTAGTATTGTTAGGCAAGGAATTTGGTCTCGAGTTAAACGACACTGATAAAAAGTGGACCTTGGTGAATGAAATTTTACGGCATTGTATAGACCAAGAACTAGTGCCAAGTGATACAATTTTATGCGAGCCCAGTTCAGGGGAAACTGTAGCTAGTAGAAATATAGTTAGAATTAACACTAACCAAGTTAAGACTGGCAGAGCAAGAGGCCAGAGTAGCAGAACAAAATGCTAAAGTGGAAGAGCAAGGGCTCAAAAATGAGGCGGCAAGAATGGTACCACCACCTACTCGGGACTCAAACCTCAGGCATTCTGATAAAAAGCATAACTTACCTGAATTTTCAGAGTCGGACCCTGAAAGATTTTTCAACTATTTTCAGAGACTAGCCATGTCCATGAACTGGCCAAGGGAAGAGTGGGTGAAAATCTTGCAGGGGCGGCTGAGGGGTAAAGCACAAGATATTTTTATAAAATGCCTGACGACGAGTGTTTTGAATATGATAAAGTCAGGGAGCGAATTTTAAGGGCATATGAAATTACTCCTGAAGCTCACCGCCAAGCTTATCGCAACCTTAGGCCTACTCACAACCAACCGCTCACTGAATTTGCTAATGATCAAATTAGATTGTTTGATAAATGGATTCGCTCGGCTAAAGCCGAAACATACGAGGCACTGAAGAAAGTAGTTTTAATGGAACAGTTTATAGATAATATGCCAGAGAATGTTGCACAATTTATCAGAGTTAGAGATCAAGGTAGATTCTAAAATAGGGGATTTGGCCAAGATGGCAGAAAACTACCAGTTGACGGGCAAAAGGCCCAATCAAAATAATTATACCCCACAGAGTAGCAAAACTTATACCCACAGCCAGTCCAGACCAGCTCATTCTAACCCTTTAACTAATGCACCTTCTGTTTCAGACATAACTAACCCTGTTAAATTGTCTAGCCCCACGACACCTAAGAGTGAACCGAAGGGTAATTCTGTTAGTAATGTGTCTTCTCCCCGACGTATCTGTGGTCACTATAAATGTCCAAAGCACATTACTAGCCGTTGTTGGCAACTGTACCCGGAAAAAAGATCCAATGCTCTAGTTGTGACACAGGGCTTGAGGCGTTCGGAAGGGTTAGGGAGTAAGACCTCCAACCCGCAGTGGTTGGACTGGCTTACCCCATTCTTATCGAAAGGGAGACTACTTTTGTCTGAGGGTTCTTCCTGGAAGGACGTGGTGATCTTCCGAGACACCGGTGCCATCCAGACTAATTTTAGAGAGTGCTTTGCAAGGTGCCGACACTCTCGACACTGGAGAGGTGGTACTGGTCGAGGGTGTCACTAGTGATACTCGGGCAGTACCCCTCCATAAGGTTACCCTGGAAACTGATTTCCACAAGGGTGTTAGTTCAGTCAGAGTCACTTCGTACCTACCTTTCCCTAATGTTGATGTAATATTGGGTAATGATTTAGCAGGGGGTAAGGTAGGGGACTCCAGACTGCCTATTATGTTGCCTACCCCTAAGGTTTCCCTGGTTCCACCCACCGCAGAGGATAATGTTGTGAACCCTGTGTGCGGGGTGACAAGGTCTATGGGACTTAAATGTAAGGGCAGCCCTGTGCTTGCCAAGGTGGTAAATGCCGAGGACACAAGGAACTTTCCGAGTGGTGAAAGCAAAGTGAACCTTGCAGACACATTCATAGCCCGACTCGATGACGTGGCCGAGGACATTGTGGAGAGCCTGCCACCGCCGCTTACTGAGAGTAGTGAGGTGGTGGTGGAGAACACTGTTGAGCCTCGGCCAATGGCATCAGACCAAGGCCTAGATGCCTCCTTGAGCGAGTTACAGAAAGCTGACCCCAGTCTTGCAGAATGCCATGAGTTAGCCACCTCTAAGGAGGAAATTGTAGAAGCAGCAACTGGGTACTACTACAATGATCGGATTTTGATGAGAAAATGGAGACCACAGAGTGCTCCCTTGTCAAATGAGTGAGAGGTTGTCCACCAGGTTATGTTGCCGACCTGCTATAGAGAAAGAGTTTTGTTAGCTGCTCATGATGATCCTATGGAGGGACATCAAGGTATTAATATTATGTATCACAAAATCTTAAAGTATTTTTTCTGGCCCAAGCTGAAAAGCGATGTGGCAAAATTTTTTAATGCATGTATTGTTTGTCAACTTGTGGGGAAACCAAACCAGACTCCACCTAAAGCTCCTCTAAGGCCTATTGTCGTGCCGGAGGAACCATTTTCTCATGTGGTAATGGACTGTGTTGGTCCATTACCTAGAACTAAGTCTGGTAATATTTACCTAATCACGATGACGTGTATCACGACCCGTTACCCAGAGGCTTTTGCTGTAAGGAACATCCGAGCAAAGACTGTTGTTGCTCGTATGTTGCAATTTTTTTCCACTATTGGACTGCCTCGGGTCGTGCAAACTGACAATGTACTAACTTTAGGTCTGATATTTTTGAACAATTTTGTAAGGACCATGGAATCACTCATAAGGTTTCCAGCCCATACCATCCACAGAGTCAGGGGGGGTAATTGAACGGTTCCATCTAACTGAAGCAGATGTTGAAGACATCGTGCGAGAGTTCCCACAGCTTCTGGGATGAGAACTTGCCGTATGTTTTGTTTGCTGCTAAAGAGGGGTTACAAAGTTCACTGGGTTGTTCTCCTTTTGAGTTAGTCTTTGGCCATAAAGTTCGTGGACCCTTGCAAATGTTACATGAGAATCTGTTAGGGAACGTAACGTTAACCGAAGGTTCGGCTTTCTTTGTGCAACACCACCAGAGACTCGAGGACTGCAAGGCGGCTGCACTAAAGTATCTGGGGAAAGCCCACGAAAAGGTGAAAGAACGAAACTATTCTAAGGCTAAGTTGCGGGTATTGCAGCCTGGCGACCCTGTCCTGGTATTAAAGCCTCAACTAGGGAACACTATGTCCCACAAGTACGAAGGCCCCTACATTGTGACAGAAAAGACGGGGGACCTCACGTACAAAGTGAGGCACTCTGACAAACGTAACCAGGTAATGCTCGCACACTTGAATCGGCTGAAGAAGTTCCAGGGCCCCAGGCCCATTGCACTAACCAATGTTTCCATTTCCAGTGAGGGAGGGGATGATTGTTCAGGGGACCCAACTAAGGGGGCATTAGGTTCCAAAAATGCAATAAATGAAAACTTGTTCGATTTCAATCAAACTTTTTTTGACAAGTTCTATATGAAAAGTGTTTCATGTGGTCCAGGTTTCAGCATCGTAGCATAAATATGAAGGGAGAAAAAAAATATTGAAATAGTTGTGAAAATTATGCCAAAATGGTCAAAATCGATTATCAATCAAAAGTGTTAACTGAAATCATAGCTATGACTCTTTGCTATCACAATAGCATATATTAAACAAATATTATAATTAGTTTAATTGGAAAAAATTTTAAGAAAAAAATAAATGTATTTTTGTTTTCAAATTCTTTTTTTTTCACTTTTTTTTTTTTTTTTGACAATTTGCATCAAATTTAAACACCTGATTGTACGTAAGCCTATCTGTAAGGATGCCAATTTTGGAGAAAATTGGTTGATGTCAACCTCAGCCACAGATTTTAGAACCTTAGACTTTATTATTTTTTGTTTTTTTCAATTGACACAAATGTTTACAAAACTGATTCATTTTTTATTCAATTTACATGAAACTTACACAGTATATGTGGAGGGCATCTCTCTACATTGGGGGGCTTTCATTTTTCTCTAAGTTCATTTATTGATTTTATAATAGCAATAAACATGCCATATTTGCATAATTTTTTGGGGGAACTTTGAACATTTGTATTAGGAAAACTAAAGATGTTTTGGAAATTCTATATCTCAAGGTCCTTTATTATATACTAATGTGTCAGAAAATTGTCACAGAATAATTATATCTGAAACGTGTGTTCTGAAGTGTAGACTTGAAAATGTGTAAAAAACGTTGAAAAAAACAAAAAAAAAAACAATTACCTTTTCTATTTACGCTGCAGTACTGAAACTTGGGCCAATTTCAGCACTTTTCATATACAACTAGTCAAATAATATTGGTTGACATTGAACAACTTTTCTAACACCAACCTAATGCCCCCTAATCTCATTCTCAATAATTCTAGTTCTGTGAATGCTGTGGAGGAGGGACTGTCCTATTTGCAGATGGCCCAACGTGAAGAGGTGCAGTCGTTGCTTGATGAATTCTCCAGTCTGTTCGGGGAGGTCCCGACCCAGACTGAGGCCATTTACCATGATGTCAAGTTGATGGACTACACCCCCATTCGCCTTCAACCCTACCGAATGAGTCCGGAAAAGAAGGCCATCGCACGGAAAGAGGTCGAATTCCTGCTCCAGCATGGCCTCATCCGGCCGAGCCAGGGCTCTTGGTGCTCGCCCTGCCTTTTGGTCCCCAAACTAGACGGCTCCTGGCGATTGTGCACCAACTATCAGCAGCTCAACAATGTGACCATTGTGCACAGTCATTGAGTTAGTCTTTGGCCATAAAGTTCGTGGACCCTTGCAAATGTTACAGGAGAATCTGTTAGGGAACGTAACGTTAACCGAAGGTTCGGCTTTCTTTGTGCAACATCACCAGAGAGACAAGGACTGCAAGGCGGCTGCACTAAAGTATCTTGGGAAAGCCCACGAAAAGGTGAAAGAACGAAACTATTCTAAGGCTAAGTTGCGGGTATTGCAGCCTGGCAACCCTGTCCTGGTATTAAAGCCTCAACTAGGGAACACTATGTCCCACAAGTACGAAGGCCCCTACATTGTGACAGAAAAGACGGGGGACCTCACGTACAAAGTGAGGCACTCTGACAAACGTAACCAGGTAATGCTCGCACACTTGAATCGGCTGAAGAAGTTCCAGGGCCCCAGGCCCATTGCACTAACCAATGTTTCCATTTCCAGTGAGGGAGGGGATGATTGTTCAGGGGACCCAACTAAGGGGGCATTAGGTTCCAAAAATGCAATAAATGAAAACTTGTTCGATTTCAATCAAACTTTTTTGACAAGTTCTATATGAAAAGTGTTTCATGTGGTCCAAGTTTCAGCATCGTAGCATAAATATGAAGGGAGAAAAAAAATATTGAAATAGTGGTGAAAATTATGCCAAAATGGTCAAAATCGATTATCAATCACAAGTGTCAACTGAAATCATAGCTATGACTCTTTGCTATCACAATAGCATATATTAAACAAATATTATAATTAGTTTAATTGGAAAAAATTTTAAGAAAAAAATAAATGTATTTTTTTTTTCAAATTCTTTTTTTTTCACTTTTTTTTTGGACAATTTGCATCAAATTTAAACACCTGATTGTACGTAAGCCTATCTGTAAGGATGCCAATTTTGGAGAAAATTGGTTGATGTCAACCTCAGCCACAGATTTTAGAACCTTAGACTTTATTATTTTTTTGTTTTTTTCAATTGACACAAATGTTTACAAAACTGATTCATTTTTTATTCAATTTACATGAAACTTACACAGTATATGTGGAGGGCATCTCTCTACATTGGGGGGCTTTCATTTTTCTCTAAGTTCATTTATTGATTTTATAATAGCAATAAACATGCCATATTTGCATAATTTTTGGGGGGAACTTTGAACATTTGTATTAGGAAAACTAAAGATGTTTTGGAAATTCTATATCTCAAGGTCCTTTATTATATGCTAATGTGTCAGAAAATTGTCACAGAATAATTATATCTGAAACGTGTGTTCTGAAGTGTAGACTTGAAAATGTGTAAAAAACGTTGAAAAAAAACAAAAAAAAAACAATTACCTTTTCTATTTACGCTGCAGTACTGAAACTTGGGCCAATTTCAGCACTTTTCATATACAACTAGTCAAATAATATTGGTTGACATTGAACAACTTTTCTAACACCAACCTAATGCCCCCTAATCTCATTCTCAATAATTCTAGTTCTGTGAATGCTGTGGAGGAGGGACTGTTCTATTTGCAGATGGCCCAACGTGAAGAGGTGCAGTCGTTGCTTGATGAATTCTCCAGTCTGTTCGGGGAGGTCCCGACCCAGACTGAGGCCATTTACCATGATGTCAAGTTGATGGACTACACCCCCATTCACCTTCAACCCTACCGAATGAGTCCGGAAAAGAAGGCCATCGCACGGAAAGACGTCGAATTCCTGCTCCAGCACGGCCTCATCCGGCCGAGCCAGGGCTCTTGGTGCTCGCCCTGCCTTTTGGTCCCCAAACCAGACGGCTCCTGGCGATTGTGCACCGACTATCGGCAGCTCAACAATGTGACCATTGTGGATGCCTACCCGTTGCCCCTCCTCGAGGACTGCATCGACGAGCTGGGAAACGCCAAGTACGTCTCAAAATTCGATCTCTCGAGGGGGTATTATCAAATCTCACTCACTGAACGTGCTAAACAATTAACTGCGTTCATGACACCCGAGGGAGTTTTTGAGTATCAAGTGTTACCGTTCGGCTTGCGTAATGCCCCCTACCACGTTCCAGAGGCTAATGAACTCTTTGCTCGCTAATGTGCCAAATTGCCGGGCGTATTTGGATGATATTGTGCTCTTTGATAGTAATTGGGCTGACCACATAGTTAGGTTATGCCAGTTCACAGTTTTGAAAAAGGCAAATCTGACCTTATATGCGAAAAAGTGTCAGTTTGTCCAAGGCACAGTGACGTACCTCGGTTATGAAGTGGGCCAAGGAAAAGTGTTACCTCGGCAAGATAAAATCGGTGCCATTCTGGAGTATCCCGTGCTTCAGTCTAAAAAGGACATTCAATGTTTTATCGGTATGTGTGCGTACTATCGACGCTTTTGTCAGAACTTTTCCAGTGTTGCCACTCCTCTCACAGACTTGTTGCGGAAGGCCGTTAAATTTAAGTGGTCATCAGACTGTGCAGAGGCATTTAAAAATTTGAAATTGATCTTAGCTTCCGCCCCAGTGCTCGCTAGTCCAAGATTTGACTGACCATTTAAAATTCATGTTGACGCGTCTGACTCGGGTGCTGGTGCAATGTTGTTGCAAACTGGGGATGATCAGGTGGAACACCCAGTATATTATTACTCTGTGAAATTTGACAAGGCGCAATGCAATTATTCAGTGGTAGAAAAAGAGGCGTTGGCGCTAGTGTTAACATGTAAAAAGTTCGAAGTTTACCTCACAGGTAATATAGTGGAAGTGTACCCGGACCATAACAGACTAGTCTGTATGGATTAAATGAAGGGGAAGAATAAACGCATCCTCAGGTGGGCATTGTACCTACAGAACTTCAATCTTTCCATTATCCACCTACCGGGCCGGCTCAACGTGATAGCCGACGCTCTGTCCTGGTTGCCTGAGTAACATTCATCTGGGCCACAGGAAGCCATATACCAACTGTCATGCTTTAGTTATTTTTTTTTTTGGTAGGTTCTCCTGTGACATTAAATATTCCGTGTCCAATTTATTTACTTCCCTGTTTTTTTTCTTTTTTTGTGTATGTGTTTTTTCTTTCAGAGAATTCCTTTGTACTTGCAGAGAAATTGTTGTTTTGATTGATTTTTCTTTTATGTCATAGATTTTCCTTTTTTATTGTCTGCATACTCTTACAAAGAAATATGACTACTATTCTAGTAGTCACATTTTTTTTCTCAGAAGGGGGGAGGAGTGTTACGACCCTGGGTTCCTCAAGTGGAAACCAGAGGTCAAATTGAGCTAAATAAGCTATGTTATATTAGTGAGATGCACGGCGAGGTGTTGGTGTTTGTATCTTCCTTGCCAGACATAAGACGAATCTTGATCGCTCACAACCCCCTCCCCATCCGGCCTGTTGGCGTCGTGATGGGGCTTGGTGGACGGCTGCCGGAGTGTGATGCTCCGTGGGGCAGTTCTCTGTCCTTTTCTGGCCTTGCACTCCTGCTGCTGTCTTCTCTAATTGTGCCGGATCGCTTTTCCTTTTCCTTATGTTTCGTTTTTCTCCCCCCTCTTCTCCTATCTGCTTGTCGTTTCCTGCCGACCTTTTGCTTGTTTTGGATTATTTCTTTGGACTTCTTTTATTTTGACGCCCGGGTGCTTGAGGAGGCATACTCTTGCACCCGTAGAACTGTAGTACCCAACGTCTCGAGCGAGGGGAACCTTTTATTGTCAATCCCCCTTTCGTCGCTGAACCCGATCTCGACGGACTGATGGTTCTTAAGGTGACGTTTGTGAGGCGTATACTCACGACGCACCCCTAGGGGGTCCCAGCATGATCGGCGATAGCTTCCTGTTGGGTGTCCTGCCTCTAATTGTGACTCCATGGTGGGTATGGGGGCACATTCGTGGATGAATTTATCACTTTTCGTCTCTGTCGTTGAATGTTTCCGTTGTACCCTCTCAGGCTCGTGGGGTGGGCGACCAAACCCCCGAGTCGGCCTGTATTGGAAGACCAGGCTCTGTAGCTCCCGCTGCGTTGGGCCCCGACCTTGCTCCTCCTTTGACCGTCCTGACTTCTTCCCCCAGCTCCCCTCCCTCCTCTGTGGTTGGGTCGAGCCTCCAGCCCCCGGTGGTGACCACTTCGTCCCTGGTGTGGCTAAGTCTCTCATTGTAACTACTGCGCCTTTTGACCCCTCTTTCTCTAGGGGTTCTCAACGCCGTTCGCGCCCCAGCCGCACTCGCTCGATTCCTTCCCGTCCTGATGCGTATCAGGCCTTGTTTGGTCCTGCTTCATGGGCCAAATACTTTGATCTCCTTCCTCTTGATTCTGCGCCTCCTGACGATTTCTCCCTCCATCGGCATCTTGTAGATTCCATGGATGCGTCTGTTACTTTCAACCCCACTCGTCTCGGTACACGTGTCGTTGCTGCTCCTTCTCAGGATGCGGCTTCCCGCTTGGCTGCCTTATCTTGCCTTGGCGAGATCCCTGTTTGGGTCTCCAAGAACGTTCAGATGAATGCCAGTGTTGGCACTATTCTCCTCCCACCCCATGTTGCAACCGGTGTTCGGAATCTGCAGGATTGCCACGATGATATTCGGCATATCCTTGATGCCCAAGGCCATTCTGTCCTCCAGGTTGACTCGTTTACTCGTCCCCCTCGTGGTCGTCGCCGTCAACCCCTTCGCGTTGTGAAGATCACCTTTGATGGTAGGACCCTTCCATCCTCTGTCATTCTTGCTGGTGCTCGGTGCTCTGTCCAGGAGTATATTCCTTCTCCTCGACTTTGTAATAAGTGCTGGAGGTTTGGGCATGGTGCCCTCCGCTGCTCTGGGACTGTCTCTCTCTGTCCTTTGTGTGGGAGTGAAGGTCACTCTAAGTCGGAGTGCACTTCTCCCCAAGCTTGCTGCCTCAACTGCGGTGAGGCCCATCCTACCTTCTCCCGTGCCTGTGTCCATTACAAGCTTGAGGCAGCCGTCCTCAACCTGAAGCACCGGGAGCGTTTATCTTTTCCTGAGGCGAGGCGCCAGGTTCGCCGGCTCCCGTCTTATACTAACATCTCTTATGCTCGCGTGTTGCGCTCTTCCTCTCCTCGTCCTTCCCGCCTTCCTCAGACTCACAACCGTTTCCGGGCCTTGGACTCTGATACGCCCACTGCCCCCTCCTCTGTCCCTTTGTGTTCTGTCCCGAGGGGTCCCCCACCTGGTCCTCTGTCTGGGGTTCCCCTTCTTTCTACCCGGTCTGTCCTGTCTCATGAGTCTTCTTCCTCGTCCCCCTCTGGTCCTCCTTCCCATCCTCTTCTTCCATCTATCGGCTCTCCCCGCCGCCTGTCGGTGCAGGCGGATGTCCATCGCTCTCCTAACGGCCGTCGTGTGTGCTCTCGTTCAGCTTCTCCTGTTGAGACATTGGAATCCGTTGCCCGGTAAGTAGTTGCTGGGACACCAGTCTCTTTAAGTCAAAAGCGTAAGCCTGGCTCCTCTCCTTCCTCCTCCCCGGCGGTTAAGAAGGCTTCGCTTTCTTCCTCAGCTCCTACTTCTGGCTCTGTTGCTCCTTTCCCTCCCGTTTCAGTGATTGCGCCCCCTGTTCCTGCTATGGAGGTTTCTTTGGCCCCTGCTTCCCTTTCGGTTGCTGCTCTTGCTGGGGTGCGCTCCCCTCTTCCTGCTGCTGTCCTTGCCTGCCCCTCTCTGTTGTCTCCTCCTCTTCCTCCTCCTCCTCCTCCTCCGGACCCCGCCCGCCCACCTCTGATCTGTTCTCCCGATTCCTTCCCTCCGTCTTTGCTCAGTTACCCATGCCCCCTAACCCTGACTTTGCTGACCCTGATCCCGACCCTGATATTCTTTAACGTGCTCTGTTGCTCTTTCGCCTTTGTTTCTTCCTTGTTCTCTGTTTTTGTCCTTTCTCTTCTCGTCGTTGTCCATTCTTCAATGGAACGTTCGAGGTTATTACGCCAATTTCCTCGAACTCCAACTTCTGATTTCGCGGTTTTCGCCCCCTTTGTGTCTGTCTCCAGGAGCCGATGCTTGGTGCTCGTCCTGGTCGTTTTCGTGGCTATTCCTTTCTCTCCCCCCCATCCCCCAGCCGTTGCTGGGGCTTCTAATTCTTCTGCTCTCTTGATTCGTGCTGATGTTCCCTTTGTTCCTTTACTTTTTCCTTCGCCTCTCCATTGTTCTGCTGCTCGTATCTTTGTGGGGAAATGGTACACAGTTTGTTCCATTTATCTCCCACCGAGTGTCCCCGCTCTCTCTTCCTGATTTGAAACACCTCCTAGACTCCTTGCCGGAGCCTGTGCTCCTGCTGGGTGACTTCAATTGTCGTCATTCTCTTTGGGGTGACGTTCTGACGAATACCCGGGGTCGCCTTCATGAGCCGTTTCTCCTCTCTTCTTCCCTGTCTCTTCTGAATTCTGGTGAGCCCACTCATTTGGACTCTCGGACTCGCACCCTTTCTTGTCTTGATCTTTCTCTCTGCTCTTCTTCAATTTACTTTGATTTCACGTGGCAGGTTCTTGATGACCTCCATGGGAGTGATCATTTCCCTATCCTTGTTTCCTTTTTCTCTTTTCGCCCTTCCCTCTTTTTCCCTAGGTGGCAGTTTGCTAAGGCTGACTGGACCCTATTTACCCCTCAGTGCTACTCTCTCTGACCTCTCCCTTCCGCCTCTTTCTCGCGCTTTCCTCCTTTTTCATGACACTGTCATCCGACGCTGCCCTCCGCTCTATCCCTCGCTCTTCCTCTCGGGGTCCACGGAAGTGCGTTCCCTGGTGGAATGCGGACTGTGCTCGGGCTGTCCGCTGTAAGCGTGCAGCCTGGAAGAGGCACCGCCGTAGGCAGACGACGATTCTTTTCTTTTCTTTCGGAAAGCGAGTGCGGTGGCCCGGAGGGCCATCCGTACGGCTAAACGTGAATGTTGGGCATCTTATGTCTCAACAATTACGTCCGAAACCCCTCTGGCCCAGATCTGGAAGCGTATCCGCAAGATAGCGGGTAAGTTCGTTCCCGATGTTTCACCGGTCCTTCACCTCCATGATACTCTTGTGGCGGACCCGTTGCAGGTCGCTTCCGAACTGGGTTCCCACTTTTCTTCTGTTAGCTCTGGTCTTCATCTTCCCCAATCTTTCCTTCTTCGTAAACCTGTCCTTGAGTCTCGTCCTTTAGATTTCTGCACTCATCTTCAGCTTCCCTATAATGATCCCTTCTCTCTCTCTGAACTTCGTTCTGCCCTGGCCCTCTGCGGTTCTACGGCGGCGGGCTCCGATGGTATTCATTATGAGATGCTTCGCCATCTCCCTCCGAGCACGTCTCAGTATTTACTGAGTCTGTATAATCGGATCTGGGAGTCGTCGTCAGTCCCTGAGGACTGGCTCGATGCCGTTGTCCTCCCTGTTCGCAAACCGGGGTCTCTGGTTACTTCCCCTAAGGACTTTCGCCCTATTGCTCTCACAAGTTGTGTCTGCAAACTCTTTGAACGTATGGTTAACGTTCGTCTGATGTGGTTCCTGGAACACCATCACCTCCTCTCCCCTTCTCAATTTGGTTTCCGCAAGTGCCGCAGCACGACAGATGTCCTGGTGAACTTGGAGGTCTATATCCGTACTGCTTTTGCTGCGAAGACCTCCGTTGTTGCCGTCCTTTTTGACCTGGAAAAGGCTTACGACACCACTTGGCGTTATCATATCCTATCTCAACTTCATTCTTTTGGCCTTCGTGGTCATCTCCCTCTCTTTCTCCGCGGCTTCCTCTCTCGTCGTTCCTTTCGGGTGCGCCTTGGTACCGCTCTCTCTCCCTCTTTTCAGCAATACGAAGGTGTGCCCCAGGGTAGTGTTCTGAGCACTACTCTTTTTCTGGTTGCCCTCAATGGTCTTCTTTCCTCTCTTCCTTCTGGTGTCTTCTCCGCTCTCTATGTCGATGATCTTACCCTTTGTTGTCAGGGTGATGATTCGCCTCTCCTTCAACGCCGGCTTCAACTTGCGATTGATGCCGTGTCGTCTTGGGCCACTGATCATGGCTTCAAGTTCTCTACTTCTAAGACTTGTGCCATGACTTTTACGCGGAAACGGGTTGTTCTTCGTCCCTCTTTGTCACTTTATGGTCATCCCCTTGAATACAAAGATTCCGCGAAGCTTATGGGGTTATTCCTTGACACTCGTTTATCTTGGTCTCCCCATATCTCTACCTCCGTGTTGAGTGCTCTAAGGCCCTTACCCTCCTTCGGGTCTTGTCCCATACTTCTTGGGGGGCAGATAGGCGCACTCTCCTTGCTTTACATTCCTCTCTCGTCCTGTCTAAGCTCGATTATGGTTGCCCTGCTTACTCGTCTGCTTCTCCTTCTACTCTTCGCCGTCTTGATGCTTTGCACCATACTGGGTTGCGCCTCAGTTCTGGTGCCTTTCGTTCGACTCCCGTCCTTAGCTTGTATGTTGACACTGGCTTCCTGTCTCTCCAGGACCGCCGTGATCGCTACTGTCTTCGCTATCTTGCGCGGTCCTTGCAACATCCTTCCTCTCGCCTCTGTCGTGCTTTAACTTTACCCCTCCTGCGGTTCCTGTTCCTCTTCACCACCTCCCTCTTTCTGTCCGGTTATCTCGCCTGCAGGATTCTCTTTCCGTTCGTATTTCTGATGTTTCTCCTCGTGTTGTTCCTTCTTTGCCCCCGTGGAGGGTCCCTCTTCCGCGGTTTTGTACATCCTTGACCCGTATCACTAAAGCTTTTACCCCTCCTACGGTTCTAAAACGCCTTTTCCTCGAGCACTTTTTTCTCACTCCCACTCCGTTTCTGTCTTCACCGATGGGTCTAAGTCAGCGGACGGTGTTGGCTACTCTGTTGTTTTTCCTGATCGCACTTATATGTGTCGCTTGCCTGGAGACTAGCATCTTTACAGCGGAACTTTATGCTATTCTCTATGCTCTTCGTCTCCTGCTTTCTCGTTGTCAGTCTTCCTTTGTAGTTGTTGTTGACTCTCGTAGTGCCCTCATGGCTCTCGGGTCCTTTAATCCGGTTCATCCAGGTTGTCGAGATCCAGCATTGGCTGTTTCTCGTTCACAGTAAATTTAAGTGGTTGAGTTTTGTTGGGTTCCCAGCCATATTGGTGTGTCTTTAAATGAGCGTGCGGATGCTGCCGCCAAGGAAGCTGTCCGCTCTTGTCCCATCTCTCGTAAGGCATTCCGTATTCCGACTTTTACCCGGTTATCCATTCCTCAGTCCTTACCCGTTGGCAGGCTTCTTGGTTGTCTGTTACTGGTAACAAGCTACGTACTCTTAAATGTTGTGTTTCCTCGTGGCAGTCCTCCTTCCATCGTAACCGGCGGTGGGAAACAGCTCTGGCGAGGTTGCATATTGGCCATACTCGCTTAACCCATGGTCGCTTAATGGAGCGCCGCCCTGCTCCTTATTGTCCTAGTTGCATTGTCCCTCTTACGGTGTGCATGTCCTTCTTGAATGTCCTGACTTCCAGGACGAGCGTGTGTCTTGCTTTCCGACCGCCCCTCGCAGTCACCTGTCCCTCGATAGAATTCTTGGTGACTCGGATACTTTTGATATCGTTCGCCTTATGCGTTTTTGTTCTCGTATTGGCATCCTTGGTGATATTTAGCGCCCTCTGTTTATTTTGCGTATTTGATGGTGCTACATAGCCTTCCCAGTTTGGTGCCTTCTTTTGATAATTACTTACATACGTACTTATGTCTCGACAATTACGTCCGAAACTTTTCTGGCCCAGATCTGGAAGCGTATCCGCAAGATAGCGGGTATGTTCGTTCTCGATGTTTCACCGGTCCTTCACCTCCATGATACTCTTGTGGTGGACCCGTTGCAGGTCGCTTCCGAACTGGGTTCCCACTTTTCTTCTGTTAGCTCTGGTCTTCATCTTCCCCAATCTTTTCTTCTTCGTAAACCTGTCCTTGAGTCTCGTCCTTTAGATTTCTGCACTCATCTTCAGCTTCCTTATAATGATCCCTTCTCTCTCTCTAAACTTTGTTCTGCCCTGGCCCTCTGCGGTTCTACGGCGGCGGGCTCCGATGGTATTCATTATGAGATGCTTCGCCATCTCCCTCCGTGCACGTCTCAGTATTTACTGAGTCTGTATAATCGGATCTGGGAGTCGTCGTCAGTTCCTGAGGACTGGCTCGATGCCGTTGTCCTCCCTGTTCGCAAACCAGGGTCTCTGGGTACTTCCCCTAAGGACTTTCGCCCTATTGCTCTCACAAGTTGTGTCTGCAAACTCTTTGAACGTATGGTTAACGTTCGCCTGATGTGGTTCCTGGAACACCATCATCTCCTCTCCCCTTCTCAATTTGGTTTCCGCAAGTGCCGCAGCACGACAGATGTCCTGGTGAACTTGGAGGTCTATATTCGTACTGCTTTTGCTGCGAAGACCTCCGTTGTTGCCGTCCTTTTTGACCTGGAAAAGGCTTACGACACCACTTGGCGTTATCATATCCTATCTCAACTTCATTCTTTTGGCCTTCGTGGTCATCTCCGTTTCTTTCTCCGCAGCTTCCTCTCTCGTCGTTCCTTTCGGGTGCGCCTTGGTACCGCGCTCTCTCCCTCTTTTCAGCAATACGAAGGTGTGCCCCAGGGTAGTGTTCTGAGCACTACTATTTTTCTGGTTGCCCTCAATGGTCTTCTTTCCTCTCTTCCTTCTGGTGTCTTCTCCGCTCTCTATGTCGATGATCTTACCCTTTGCTGTCAGGGTGATGATTCGCCTCTCCTTCAACGCCGGCTTCAACTTGCAATTGATGCCGTGTCGTCTTGGGCCACAGATCATGGCTTCAAGTTCTCTACTTCTAAGATTTGTGCCGTGACTTTTACGCGGAAACGGGTTGTTCTTCGTCCCTCTTTGTCACTTTATGGTCATCCCCTTGAATACAAAGATTCCGCGAAGCTTTTGGGGTTATTCCTTGACACTCGTTTGTCTTGGTCTCCCCATATCTCTTACCTCCGTGTTGAGTGCTCTAAGGCCCTTACCCTCCTTCGGGTCTTGTCCCATACTTCTTGGGGGGCAGATAGGCGCACTCTCCTTGCTTTACATTCCTCTCTCGTCCTGTCTAAGCTCGATTATGGTTGCCCTGCTTACTCGTCTGCTTCTCCTTCTACTCTTCGCCGTCTTGATGCTTTGCACCATATTGGGTTGCGCCTCAGTTCTGGTGCCTTTCGTTCGACTCCCATCCTTAGCTTGTATGTTGACACTGGCTTCCTGTCTCTCCAGGACCGCCGTGATCGCTACTGTCTTCGCTATCTTGCGCGGTCCTTGCAATATCCTTCCTCTCGCCTCTGTCGTGCTTTAACTTTTACCCCTCCTGCGGTTCCTGTTCCTCTTCACCATCTCCCTCTTTCTGTCCGGTTATCTCGCCTATAGGATTCTCTTTCCGTTCGTATTTCTGATGTTTCTCCTCGTGTTGTTCCTTCTTTGCCCCCGTGGAGGGTCCCTCTTCCGCGGTTTTGTACATCCTTGACCCGTATCACTAAAGCTTTTACCCCTCCTACGGTTCTAAAACGCCTTTTCCTCGAGCACTTTTCTTCTCACTCCCGCTCCGTTTCTGTCTTCACCGATGGGTCTAAGTCAGCGAACGGTCTTGGCTACTCTGTTGTTTTTCCTGATCGCACTTATATGTGTCGCTTACCTCGGAGACTAGCATCTTTACAGCGGAACTTTATGCTATTCTCTATGCTCTTCGTCTCCTTCTTTCTCGTTGTCAGTCTTCCTTTGTAGTTGTTGTTGACTCTCGTAGTGCCCTCATGGCTCTCGGGTCCTTTAATCCGGTCATCCAGTAGTTGTCGAGATCCAGCATTGGCTGTTTCTGTTCACAGTAAATTTAAGTCGGTTGAGTTTTGTTGTCTTTAAATGAGCGTGCGGATGCTGCCGCCAAGGAAGCTGTCCGCTCTTGTCCATCTCTCGTAAAGGCATTCCGTATTCCGACTTTTACCCGGTTATCCATTCCTCAGTCCTTACCCGTTGGCAGGCTTCTGGGTTGTCTGTTACTGGTAACAAGCTACGTACTCTTAAATGTTGTATTTCCTCGTGGCCGTCCTCCTTCCACCGTAATCGGCGGTGGGGAAACAGCTCTGGCGAGGTTGCGTATTGGCCATACTCGCTTAACCCATGGTCACTTGATGGAACGCCGCCCTGCTCCTTATTGTCCTAGTAGCATTGTCCTCTAACGGTCGTGCATGTCCTTCTTGAATGTCCTGACTTCCAGGACGAGCGTGTGTCTTGCTTTCCGACCGCCCCTCGCGGTCCCTCGATAGAATTCTTGGTGACTCGGATACTTTTGATATCGTTCGCCTTATGCGTTTTTGTTCTCGTATTGGCATCCTTGGTGATATTTAGCGCCCTCTGATTATTTTGTGCATTTGATGGTGCTACATAGCCTTCCCGGTTTGGTGCCTTTTTTTGATAATTACTTACTTACTTGATCGCTCACAAAGCATTCAGACTCTTGAGCTTGTTTGGGATTAAGTATAACATTGTAGTAATTATTAACTTTCCCTAGACCGAGTAAAGTAAGCAATATGGTACATAGGTGAAGATTGTAATGTGTATAGCTGTACGATCAATTAGGCTCTTCCCGGCACCACACAACTCGGGAGCCCTGATCTGGTCGCTGGATGCGGTCTTCTCTGCTGGCGTTCGAGGTGTAAACATCTGGACTGTGTGGCTCGGCGCCTCTCCCTTATGCCTTCTACTCTCCCTTACCTATTTCTATGTCTAGTGTCTAAGTTAAGTATAGAATGTTAATTGTGCCTACTCTGGTATTGTAAGATTGGTGTAGACCTGGGGTAGTATTTGCCTGTGTTTTGGGTATCCCCTAGTGTTGTGTTGTGTTAGGGGTACCACCTGGTCTCACTACCCTAAGCTGCTTCAAGCTTCAGGCTCTTCACCAGTAGTACTTTACCCTAGCTTGTTCTCAGTGTAAACCTTGTATCCTGCTTATGTGGACCAAGGCTTTTAACGTAGATAGCGTGGTAAAGTAATTATTATTATTGTTATTGGTGTGAATGTATATGGGGGGTTGTTAAGGGGTTAATAAGTAAGTTAGTTTTAAAGGAGTATCCATTCTTCCTGTGTAGGAGATCTATGATCTACCTCTAGGCTGACAATTGCAGTAATATGCCACGATAAGTTTACTCTTGTATGTTTGTTGGGGGCCGGGCCTTTTAGATCTCCCATACTGATAACTTTTAAATCTACTGCCCCTTCATCCATTAATACTAGATCCCCCATAGTACAGCCCTCCATTTATAACACTACCGCCAAACACACACCGAAACTACGACGTTGGTACAACGTTCGAACAAGTTTTAACACCTCCTAACCAGTTATAACAACCAATATAACAAGCCGTAACAACGTTCTAATACGTCATATACACGTTAAGCAAGATGTAACAACTTTATTACTAGTTATAACAAGCGGAAAATAGAGACAGTTTCGGTTTGTGTTTCCAGGGTAGGATCCTCAACAGGAAGCTAAAGGACTAGCAACCAAATTTGCACAAAGAGCAGCCAGTAATCCACTTCCACCAGATATACTAGCAGTGCAGAAAGGATTAGAAGGAGAAAGCTGGAATAAATTACTAACAGCATGTGCAGAAGTTGCTGACATTGATACCCCCTTTCACATTGGTCGAGCTCAATCATGCTAAGAAAATCTCCAAAGATACATCTCCGGGAGACAAAATAACTTATACAATTATAAGGAACCTCGGGCCAGAGGAGCTCTCTGCAGACCTAAGGTTAATTAATTTAGCCTGGACTTCTTAAACTAGACCTACAGCTTGGAATAGGGCAAACAGAGCCGATCCCAAAACCCAAAGATCCAGCTAATCCAGACCCATCTCTCCAAAGCTGTACAGCCAAGACAGCTGACAGAATGGCACTCCACACACTTTAGTGGAAAATGCCTAAACTGCCCCAGGACATGTATGCCTATAGAAAAGAGGTTGGCACAGTGGAATGTATTAGAACTTTGTTAGCCAAATTGAATGACAGACCAATACTACTATATTCCCGAATCACGAAAATGTTGGGGCGCTAGCTAATTCAAAGGCTATGTCGATGCCCATTGACAATGTAGTCAAAGGCAACCTGCTCTCCTGGACCAGAAGAAGAAGTAAGAATCAAACTACATGGTACAGTTACTGAATACAAAAGAATAAAAATGGTAACCGCAAGAAGGCAAACTCAGCTCCCTACTCTTCAACTGTTTAATGGAAATAATAATGAGGCTGAAACTCCGCACAACACTGCAGGCTACTAAACTATGCGAATGAAGTTGTCATCATCATAAAATAAAGATGTGGGCGTGGCCTTGCACCTAAATGCTTAGATTGCATCTGAGAAGAGGCGAAGTAGATTGGTAAAATTTAACCTAACAAAAGCAGACCCGGACAAATAGTGAAGCCCCACATCCAACTCAAAGTATAGGTTCAATCCAATTGAATAAGTGGACACTTACCAGTATCTAGGAATAATCCTAGACAAAATTTAATGCTGAGGGCCACTTACTCGAGAGAAAGAGAACGGCAGCCAGAATGGCAATCCTCAGGTACCTAACCTCCATCTCTGGAGGAGCCAATCTGCAGGCATTCGCATATAGATACAGGCAGTCTGATCAGTGATCGCCTATGCAGCATCTGCACTCAAGCCAATCACGATTAAACAGGAAAATGTGGCAGCACGAAGCAATGCTATGAGAGCTGCCCTTGAACCAGGCTTGAAACAGACTAGATACGGGTTTGTCCTCTCCAGAAAAAAATTCAAAGAACAGCTACGATTATCAGTAGATAATGGTTTCCCTGATCCAGTCCCAGTACGACAGGCCTTGGTGGTTGGACTTGGCCAAAACTACGGCTAAGTTCTTTTGGCCAAGTCACAAAGTCTACACTTGTCACCCACCGTGGGAGTAGCCCACCTTCAAAGTGTAATAGAAAGTATTCCACTGAACAAGGCTTCCTCTGATCCAACAATCCTACAGGCGCATCATATGAAGAGGCAAATGACCAGCATTGCAGTAGCAGGAGTTGTGTCCACATCTTCACAGGACAGATCAGTGGACACAATGTGTGTGTGCTGGCGCTACACTTTGCACGGACAACGAATATACAGCTGTTAGAGATTGGGAGGCACAGTATATCAATCATCCAAACTGAGCTGTTTACCATACTAAAGACATTCGCGTACGTGATTGCCAGCAAACACCCAAAATTCAATCAAACACAGACTCAAAACTGCACTGCAATATATTAGGAAAAAAGAAGCTGAAAGACAACGTGGAAATAATTACCACCATTTTGTATCTTGGAGCAGTAGCAAAGGCAAAAGATTCAACATGACCCTAAACTGGATCCAATCCTACGTTGGAATCCCATTAAAATGATTATTTAGTGATGGTGCTGCTTTTTGCACCTATAGCCAACAGACATATAGGAGACTAGCTGGGCCAGTATCATCACCCAAACTGAGCTGTTTGCCATCACAACAGACATTCGCCTATGTTATCACACAATACTATAAATGCAATTATGCAAACTGACTCAAAGCTGCTCTTCAAATATTAGGAAAGATGTAGCGGTTAAGACAGCGTGGAAATGATTCCACCGTTTTTATATCTTGGAGCAGGTCGCTAAAGGCAAAATACTCAACATAACCCTAAACTGGATCCTACTCCCATGTTGTAATCCCAGTAAAGGTGAAATCTGATGAAATTTCTAAATTGGCAACTCATCATCCAGTGATCCACAAAGAATCCAGCCCAGCCCAGAGTACATAAACACCATCACCAAAAAGAGAACCTCTCCCTCTCTCGATGTAAGTACCTACATCCCCAAGAAGAGGAGGGATTGATTGATTGATGAAGATTAAGCCACCCAAAAGGTGGCACGGCATGAATAGCCCGTAAGTGGAGGTCCTTTTGAGCCCTTACCAGTATCAATAGATGATACTGGAGATCTGTGGAGGTGCGACTGCACCCTGTGTGACGGGAGATGTCTCCCGTTGGACCAAATGTTAGAAGAGGAGCAGGCACTGTGCATAAAGATGTTAGGC
The DNA here is from genome assembly GCF_040958095.1 of Procambarus clarkii. Lineage (NCBI taxonomy): Eukaryota > Metazoa > Arthropoda > Malacostraca > Decapoda > Cambaridae > Procambarus > Procambarus clarkii. The sequence goes on along the minus strand of NC_091161.1, from coordinate 27,133,911 downwards.
TTACAAGAGAAAATAAGTGAAGTGAAAACGCTAGTGAAGGATACAGTACAAATTAGGAAATATTTTCCCCCTCACTGTCTGGCCCGTTGTCGCCGTGAGGGGGCTTGGTGGGCACCTGCTGGAGTGTGATGCTCCATGGGTCAGTCCTCTGTCCTTTTGCAGCCTTATGCTCCTGCTGCTGCCTTTACCAATTATGCCAGACCCCTTTTCCTTTTCCTCGTGTTTCATTGTTCTACCCCCTCTTCTCCTATCAAATTGTCATTTCCTGCCGACCTTTTGCTTGTTTTGACTTTCTTTCGACCTTTTGTTTTGACGTCTGGGTGTTTGAGGAGGCATACTCTTGCACCCGTAGAACTGTAGTAGCCAATGTCTCGAGCGAGGGGAACCTTTATTGTCAATCCTCCTTTCGTCACTGAACCCGCTCTTGACGGACTCACGGTTCTTAAGATGGCGTTTATAGGTGTATACTCACGATGCACCCCTGGGGGGCCCCAGCATGATCGGCGATAGCTTCTTGTTGGGTGTCCTGTCTCTAATTGTGGCTCCATGGTGGGTGTGGGGGCACATTCGTGAATGAAAGTTTTTCCTCGTTTTCATGGCTGATAATGTTTCCTTGTACCTTCTCAGGCTCGTGGGGTGGGCGACCAAGCCCCCGAGTCGGACAGTGTTGGAAGACCGGGCCCTGTAACCCCGCTGCATTGGGCCCCGACGACCTGACTACTACCCTCAGCTCCTCCCTCCTCTGCGGTAGGGTCGAGTCCCCAGCCCCAGTGGTGACCGCCTCGTCCCCTGGACGACGTCTCTCATTGTGACTACTGCGCCTTTTACCCCCTCTTTCTCTCTGGGGTTCTCAACGCCGTCCCCGCCACGGCCGCACTTGCATGATCCCTTCCCGTAATAATACTTACAACGCCTTGTTTGGTCCCGCTACGTGGGCTAAATACTTTGATCTCCACCATCTGGATTCTATTCTACCTGCCTGTGGGAGCCGGTCGGCCGAGCGGACAGCACGCTGGACTTGTGATCCTGTGGTCCTGGGTTCGATCCCAGGCGCCGGCGAGAAACAATGGGCAGAGTTTCTTTCACCCTATGCCCCTGTTACCTAGCAGTAAAATAGGTACCTGGGTGTTAGTCAGCGGTCACGGGCTGCTTCCTGGGGGTGGAAGCCTGGTCGAGGACCGGGCCGCGGGGACACTAAAAAGCCCCGAAATCATCTCAAGATAACCTCAAGATACTCATGACGATTTCTCCCTCCATAAACACCTTGTTGATTCAGTAGCTGCCTCTATTACTTTTAACTCCACCAGTTACGGTACGCGTGTGTTGCTGCTCCTTCTCAGATGCAGCTACTCGCTTAGCCGCTTTGTCCTGCATTGGAGAGACCCCTGTTCGGGTCTCCAAAAACGCTCGGTTAAATGCCAGTGTTGGCCCTGTTCTCCTCCCGCACCATGTTGCAACTGGTGTTCGGGACCTCAAAGATTGCCATGAGGATATTAAACATATCCTCGAAGCCCAGGGCCATTCTGTCCTCCAGGTGGACACATTTACTCGACCCTCGTGGTCGTCGCCGTCAGCCCCTTCGAGTTGTAAAAATCACCTTTGATAGTAGGACCCTTCCCCCTATTATTCTTGCTGGTGCCAGATCAGTACATTCCCTCTCCTAGACTTTGCAATAAGTGTTGGAAGTTCGGGCACGGTGTCCTCAAATGCACCAGTATGTGTATCTATGCCCCATGTGTGGGGATGATAGTCATTCTAAGTCCGAGTGCACTTCTCCCCAGCTCGCTACCTCAATTGCGGTGAAGCCCACCCTACCTTCTCACGCTCGTGTGTACACTACAAACTCGAGGAAGCCGTCCTCAACTTAGAAGCACCGTGATCGTCTGTCTTTTCCTGAAGCGAGACCCAAGTTCGTCGTCTCACCCCTTTTGCAGGCGTATCCTACGCTCGCATATTGCGTTCCACCTTTCCTCGTCCTTCCCACCTTCCTCAGTCTCACCACCGTTTCCAGGCCTTAAAACCGACCACACCCACCACCTCCTTCCTATTCCTTTGCCTCCTGTCCCAGATGGTCTCCCTCCTGGTTCTCCATCTGGGGTTTCCCCCCTTCCTACCCAGTCCACCATATCTCCTTTGTCTTCTTCCCCATCTCCCCTCACTCTTTCTTCCCGACCCTCCCCCAGTCTCTTGACCCCACGCCACCTGTCTGTCCAGGCTGATATCCATCATCCTCCCAGCAATCTTCGTGTTATTTGCTCCCGCTCCTCTTCTCCTGCTGAGACCATTGAGTCTGTCGCCGGTACGTTGTTACTGGAACGCCTGTCTCTTCGAGTCAGAAACGTAAGCCTGGCTCCTCTCCTTCCTCTCCAGCGGGTAAGAAGGCTTCGCTCTCTTCCTCGCCCCTCCCTCTGACTCTCACTACGTCCCTTCCATTTCAGTGGTTGGACCCCTGTCCCAGATATGGAGGTTTCTTCCGCCCCGATTCCCTCTCTGTTGCTGCCCTTTCTGAGGTGCACTCCCTGATTTCTGCCCCCCCCTCCTCCGACTGTCCTTGCCTGCCCCTCTCAGTTGTCCTCCTTCTCCGGACCCCGTCAGTCCGCCTCTGGTCTGTTCTCTCGCTCCCTTCCCTCTCTCCTTACTCAGTTTACCCATGCCCCCTAACCCTGATTTTGCCGACCCTGCTCCTGATCCTGATCCTGCGATTATTTAATAAACTGTGTTCCTCTTTACCTTTCTTTCTTTCTTGTTCTCTGTTACTGTCCTTTCTCTTTGATAATGTCTATTCTTCAGTGGAATATTCGTGGATTTTATGCCAACTTCCATGAACTCCAACTTCTAATTACACAGTTTACACCACTTTGTGTTTGTCTCCAGGAACCAATGCTTGGTGCTCGTCCTGGTCACTTTCGTGGTTATTCCTTCTTTCTCCACCCCCCCCCCCCAGCTCTTGCTGGGGCCCATAACCCTACTGCTCTCTTAATTCGTTCTGATATTCCCTTCGTCCCCCTACGTCTTCCGTCACCTATCATTGTTCTGCTGCCCGTGTTTTTGTGGTAAATGGTATATTGTCTGTTCCGTTTATCTCCCTCCAAATGTCCCTCTTTCCCTTCCTGATCTTAAGCACCTCCTGGACTCCTTGCCTGAGCCGGTGCTCCTTTTGGGTGATTTCAACTGTCGACATTCCCTCTGGGTGATGTTCTGACAAACACCCGAGGTCATCTTCTCGAACTGTTCGTCCTGCTTCTTCTCTATCTCTTCTGAATTCTGGTGAGCCCACTCATGTGACTCTCGAACTCGCACCTTTCCTGTTTGATCTTTCTCTCTGCTCGTTGTCCCTTTACTTAGATTTCACGTGGCAGGTTCTTGATGACCTCCATAACAGTAATCATTTCCCCATCCTCGTTTCCTTTTTCTCTTTCCACCCTCCCCTCCTTCCTAGGTGGCAGTTTGCCAAGGCTGACTGGTGCCTATTCACCCTCCGTGCTACTCTCTCTGACCTCTCCTCTCTGCGTCTTCCTCGCGCCCTCCTCCTTTTTTATGACACTGTCTTTGATGCTGCCCTCCACTCTATTCCTCGCTCTTCCTCCCGGGGTACACGGAAGTGCGTTCCCTGGTGGAATGCGGACTGTGCTCGGGCTGTCCGCTGTAGGCGTGCAGCCTGGAAGAAACACCGCCGCCGGCGGACGGCTGATTCTTTTATTCTGTTTCGGAAGGAAAGTGCGGTGGCCTGTAGGGCCATCCGTACAGCTAAACGTGAGAGTTGGAAATCTTATGTTTCCACCATTACGTCCGATACTCCTCTGCTGCAGATCTGGAAGAAGATCCGCAAGATTGCAGGCAAGTTCGTTCCAGATGTCTCCCAGGTTCTCCACCTCCGTGGAACTCTTGTGGCGGATCCAGTGAAGGTCGCGGCCGACCTGGGTTCCCACTTTTCTTCTGTTAGCTCTGGTTCTCATCTTCCTCAATCCTTCCTTCTTCGTAAGCCTGTTCTTGAATCTTATCCTTTAGATTTTCACACTCATCTCCGCCTTCCCTATAACGATCCTTTCTCTCTTTCTGAACTTCAGTCTGCCCTGGCCCTCTGCGGATCTACAGCAGTGGGCTCAGATGACGTTCATTATGAGATGCTTCGCCATCTCCCTCCATGCACGTCTCAATATTTACTAAGTCTGTATAACCAGATCTGGGAGTCGTCGTCCGTCCCTGAGGACTGACTCGACGCCGTTGTACTCCCTATTCGGAAACCAGGGTCTCTCGGTACGTCCCCAAAGGACTTCCGCCTATTGTTCTCACGAGTTGTGTTTGCAAGCTTTTGAGTGTATGGTAAATGTCCGTCTGATGTGGTTCTTGGAACACCATCACCACCTCTCTCCTTCTCAATTTGGTTTTCGCAAGTGCCGCAGCACGACTGATGTCCTGGTGAACTTGGAGGTCTATATTCGTACTGCTTTTGCTGCGAAGACCTCCGTTGTTGCTGTCCTTTTTGACCTGGAAAAGGCTTATGACACGACTTGGAGACACCATATTTTGTCCCAACTTCGTTCTTTTGGCCTTCGTGGTAATCTCCCTCTCTTCCTTCAAAGCTTTCTTTCTCGTCGTACCTTTCGAGTAAGGCTTGGTGCCACTCTCTGCCTCTTTTCGGCAGTATGAAGGTGTAACGTACGTTTATGTTACGTTGGGTTGATTAGACGCAGTGTTTAGTGAGTTTCATATTTATTTAGTAGTCCTGGATACAGCAGTGTCGTAGACGTTGAGACGAAGCCTGGAGCAGAGCAGAGAGCTGAGTGTGGCCGGAGTCGCAGAGCTCTATGTGGGAGAGCGTTGTAGCTGGATGGGGTCGTAGTCTGCTGCCTGCTCTGTGTCGAAGCTGTAGCGTCTTGGGTCGATTAGAACTGCCTACACCGAGTACTACATTCTTGACTGGAGATTGTACTTGTTTGCTATTCTCAAATCGCTGGCTTATATACGGTTACTATATATAGTAACTTACTCCTCACTATACTTACTCCTCACAGTAAGATAGGAGGGTGGAAAAAACGTTACCTGTAAATAGGGATAGGATTATAGCTTGTGTAATTAGTTATGCCATTATGATGATGAGATAATGGAGCGAGTATAGGTTTACTCGCTACAAAGGTGTGCCCCAGGGTAGTGTTCTGAGTACTACACTTTTTCTGGTTGCCCTCAATGGTCTTCTTTCCTCCCTTCCTTCTGGCATCTTCTCCGCTCTTTATGTTGACGATCTTACTCTTTGCTGTCGGGGTGATAATTCGCCTCTCCTTCAACGGCGGCTTCAACTTGCGATTGATGCCGTGTCATGTTGGGCCACCAATCATGGCTTCAAGTTCTCTACTACTAAGACTTGTGCCATGACTTTTACGCGGAAGCGGGTCGTTCTTCGTCCCTCTTTGTCGCTTTATGGTCATCCCCTTGAGTACAAAGATTCTGCCAAGCTTTTGTTTGACACTCGTTTGTCTTGGTCACCCAAGTCTCTTACCTCCGTGTTGAATGCTCTAAGGCCCTTAACCTCCTTAAGGTTTTGTCCCATACTTCTTGGGGAGTGGATAGGCGCACACTCCTCTATTTGCATTCCTCTCTCGTCCTGTCTAAGCTCGATTATGGTTGCCTTGCATACTCTTCTGCTTCTCCTTCTACTCTTCGCTGTCTTGATCCTTTGCACCATACTGAGTTGCGCCTCAGCTCTGGTGCTTTTCGTTCAACTCCTACCCTCAGCTTGTACGCTGACACTGCCTTTCTGTCTCTCCAGGATCGCCGTGATCTACAATCTTCGCTATCTTGCGCGATCCTTACAGCATCCTCACTCTCGCCTCTATCGTGCTTTGACTTTTACCCCTCCTGTAGTTCCTGTTCCTCTTCACCTCCTTTCTTTCTGTCCGTTTGTCTCGCTTACAGGATTTCTTTCCGTTCATATTACCAATTTTTCTCCTCGTATTGTTCCATCCTTGCCCCCGTGGAGGGTCCCCCTTCCCAAATTTTGTACTGCTCTGACCCGCATCACTAAAGCTTTTACTCCTCCTACAGTTCTGAAATGCCTCTTCCTTGAGCACTTTTCTTCTCACTCCCACTCCGTTCCCATCTTCAACGATAGGTCTAGCATCTTCACAGCAGAACTTATGCTATTCTCTCTGCTCTTCGTCTCCTGCTTTCCCGGAGTCGATCCTCCTTTGTGGTGGTAGTTGACTCTCGTAGTGCCCTCATGGCGTTAGGGTCCTTTAATCCGGTCCAGCCGGTAGTAGTCGAGATTCAACATTGGCTGTTTCTTATCTCCAGTAAATTTAAGTCAGTTGCAATTTGCTGGGTTCCCAGCCATGTTGGTGCCACTTTAAATGAGCGTGCGGATGCTGCTGCTAAGCAAGCTATCCGCACTTGTCCCATCTCCCGTAAAAGTATTCCTTATTCCTACTTTTACCCAGTTATTCATGCCTCCATCCTTGCCCGCTGGCAGCGTTGTTGGTCTTCTGTTATTGGTAACAAACTACGTACTCTTAAGAGTCGTGTGTCCCAGTGGCCTTCCTCCTGCCACCATAACTGGCAGTGGGAAACAGCTCTGGCTAGATTACGTATTGGCCATACCCGTTTAACTCACGGTCACTTAATGGAGCGCCACCCTGCTCCTTATTGTCAAATTGCATTGTCCCTCTTACAGTGTGCAGATCCTTCTTGAATGTCCTGACTTTCAGAACGAGCGTGTGTCTTGTTTTCCGACCATCCCCCGCGGTCGCTTGTCCCTCAATAGAATTCTTGGCGACTTGGATACCTTTGATATCTTCGCCTTATGCGTTTTTGTTCTCGTATTGGCATCCTTGGTGATATTTAGCGCCCTCTGATTATCCTGCACATTTGATGGTGCTACATAGCCTTCCCGGTTTGGTGCCTTTATTGA